>NC_079154.1:70550890-70662462 GCF_947563725.1 Argiope bruennichi | reverse complement strand
CACAAAAATAAAAGATTCCAGAATCTCCAGGAGTTTTGGCGATAGATTCATTGGAACGCGAATCGCAACGACCTTCTTAGAATCTTCTTATCCTGCAATGGAAATTATAAAAGCTTAGAGACAGAGCTGATGTCATTCGAGTGTTGAGTTAATTGTTGTGTCGAATAGTCAGGAGTAGCTAAGAGGAGAGAGAGCAGTTGAGTTCATATTGAGCACTTCCAGCTGTTTTCTACTGATTGCTGTTTGCGTGTTGCTGTTTACTGTTAAGTGCTGCTTCTGTGAACGGTTCGGCTGTATCTTGTTGTCTGTATGTTCGTGTGGAAGCCGTTATTATTTTTTACTGAACTTGTTGGTCTGTTTCATCGTACACTCAATTATATCGGCCCCTTTGATTTTGAGGATTTACGAACTTTTGGACTTGGAAATTTTCCGTAATAGTATATTATTTTAACATTATAATAATGCATTCTATGCATGCATTTTAGACTAAGAATTGGCAGACGCGTAACACATCACTCATACAGCCATTTTGAGCGGGAACTATGACTAGTCAATCTCAGCTGTGATATAAGCTATTGAATAAGTAGCACATCTTCGAGATTGATGATTAACGGATAATTTAAATGATAAATTCTTTACTGTTATTCGTTTGCTTTATGGGAATAGACAGCGTTAATATAATAAGAATAATTACTTTAAAAGTTCTAACTGATGTCGCAGGTTTTGTGTTAATAGCTATTTGATTCGTTTAAAATATATTTGGATTTGTGTAGAAGTCTAGAATAATAATCTTAAGTAATTAAAATTGGAAATTAGCATACAAAAATTGCGTACATCTCTGATTTCTATTTATTTATTATGTAAAATGTCTGATTTTTATTTCGACATTACTTCTAAATTTACTCAAAAATCAAATCATAATTCCCTAGAAATTTGATAAAAATTTTATATCTCTTTTATATATTTGATTCCAACAAAATAATAATTTTTTTTAATCTTTTCACCAACAATGCATGGATATTGACAACGAATAAGAGCAATAAGTATCAATTTGCAAAAAGCAATAATTATAAAAGTATGGAATAATAGAAAAAAAGGAAAAGACATCAAAAAGATAAGAATTTTTGCTTAAATTTTCAAATAAAAAACGTTTTTCCATTAATTTTACGTGGATTTTGAAAAGGGTTGGGATACCTGTTAAAGTGCCAATATCGTCATTTGATAACTGTCTAACAATATAAATTACTCTTGTGTTGCTTTAAAACTAGATATTGTTATGTAGTTTATTGGCGCAAGAGCCATATTTGGCTATACTGCGCCAATCAGATGGTAAAAGTATAATAGATTTAAAAAAAACATCTATTTATTAAAATATGAAAGCAAAATATAAAGATAGAAACACATAAATAATGACGATTAAAAATTAAAGATTATTTTAGCATGAAAAAAATTATGCAATTATGCAAATTATTTTTTTTATGAAAAAAATTATGTTTTAGTAAAGCTTAAAACAATGATTCAGGAAAATTCGAAGCAAAGATGCAATGCATAAAAACTTAAATAGAAATATTTAACACAAACAGAAGGAAAAAAAGGTGTTAAACGCAAGTAAAAAAAACCCCAATAATCTTTTAAAAACTTATAAATAATTGTGTGGTATTTTTCAGTACTAGGTCTTGTGATGTTAAGGAGAACAAGGTAAAAAATTGAACAAGATAAAAAAAATTAACACTAATAAGATTAAAAATACCATTAATAAAATATGACTAATAATAATACAAACTTGGCAATTGTTGAACATAGGCCCGCTTTTCGTCATATATGAATTGTCTGTGTGTGAAGCGAATGTCCTATATGAGTCAATTTAACATTCATTTTATGTGTAGGAAGAACAGGTCACAAAACAATGTCCATTTTTACAGAATGAAACTTATTTTAGACCTGAAGATCTCATGTCTTTTATCAGTTTGAAAACATGTAATAGCCGATGGACGTCTTAATACCACAAAATGGACGTCCTATGCTCAAATACGTCATCGCAGATTTCGGAGATAAATCCGTTTTTTCATTCTCATGAATGCCTACGTGACTCGGAACCCAATAGAAAATGATCTGAAAGTTCTCATTTTGTAAGAGACACAAAGTGAACAAAACTTTAATAGCAAACGGATGCATCCGATTTTGGTGCTGTGAAAGTTCTCCAAAGCACACATGCGATCGGTATAGATAATAAATTCACGCTGAGTGGAAGGTGAAATTTTCTAGAGAGCACAGTTTAGTTTAGTTATATTAACATCCCGTTTTAAAGTAATACTAGGGTTATTTTGGGACGGACCTCGTAATTTCGAACCGCGGACAAATGACGAGGACGAGACCTGAGCTGGCAACCACCTCTCCACATCTCACCACACCACACCAGCTTGAGGACATTTTGGCCGAACGGATTTAACGTGTCCCAGACTACTTACACGACGGTTCTTAAGTGGAATCGGGTCTCGAGGCTGAAACTCTCCGGTTCCGAAGCCGAGACCTTACAATAAGGCCACCGCGGCCTCTCTGGAGAGAACAGAATAAAATCACTAATTCAGCAGTAAATACAGAATAACAATTGAGAAGTCGGTGATTCAATGTATCAAACGGAAATAAGATGTTATAACAAGAATGTCCATCTGATTTCGACCACTGACTCTCATGTTACTTTAAAACTAGAAGTTAATATGATTAATAAAAGCAAGAAAAGATAAAAATTAAAGTAAAAATAAAAAATTTTCAATGGCCTTATAACCTTTTAAAAGTGACGCATATTTATTTAATAAAAATTATTTAAAATTCAAAAACAACTTCATTTTGTCGATTATAAAAAGATCAAAAAATGAATAAAAATTATGTGAGTCCAACTCAAGGTTTCAAATCCAAATTCTAAACCTTTAAAAGGATAAGTTTGAATTATTTACTGATCAATTCTTAAATACTTTAAAAGTAATATAAAAGATTACCGAGAAATGCATAGAATAACTTATCAATGTTGATGTGGCAAATATAAATTTAAAAATATCAAAATATTTCATTTTTCTTTAAACGAAAAATTCAAATTTAGAAGCAATGAATTCAAATAGTGTAATATCATATATTTTATTCGTTTGAAAATTATTTAACTCAATGAAATCAGTTTAGGAGGTGTTACAGTTAACAGCAATCTTTAGTGTGCATGGTGTCTCATATCTAACTTTCTGTTGTCTTCCGCTGTTTTCTGATGTCACGGCCCTGAACCTTATGGGATGCACAATAAGAATTGCATGACAGTTTGATCTTTTCACATGAGCAAGAATTAACTCCATTTTATTATAAATCTTTCTTAAGTATTCTTTTCTCGTAAGTTTATTGTTCTAAATTATGATTTCATTTACACTATACAGGAAAAGAAATAAAATTTATTTAATTCATTGACTCATTGTTTTTGATTCGAGCTCATACAACTCATTTCACAATTCATAAAAAAGTATAATTAAAATAATTATATCATTATAATACAAGCTTTGTACTACAGAAATAGAGGCATAACTTCATACAAAAATTATTTTAATACAAATCGCATTAAATGTTTCAATTTTCTTACTATCCACTATCCAAATTGATTGGGGGGGGAGGGGGAGGTACCTCGTATTTGAGAATGAGAAGCTTCCGGCATGGTGGTTGGTTCTCGCCACCCTGATCGGTATAGAAAAAGATGGGGGTCAGCTCCTCCCATTTAAGATGAGATGTACTTCCTTAGGGAAGGATTGTACCGAGACTTTTGATGGCCCTTAGGACTCAACCACAGTTCCTGCTAGTGTTGCTATTGCTGCTGTCCGGTCATTCAAATTTTCCCGTGGGCCTTTGGGCTGGTCGCAGTAACCGGTTTAAGGTTATTATCTTGTTCGATGATTTTTATTTCTATTTCAGGAATATGCTGTTTTATTGATTCAACTAAGAAGACTGTCGGTTTCTCGAGGTGCTTGTTGATTACTCTTATTTTTCATATCAAATTTTAACATGATATGAAAATTGAATTTATTTTAATGATTCAATTTCAACTTATAAGTTTAAGAAGTTATAATTATGCTCATATGAAACACGAGAAGTTTTATTAAGGAATTTAATCCATAAACGAGTAAAGAGTTTTAAAATGCACTTCTTATTGTGCATTGAAATTTGAAAAAATGATATATATATATATATATATATTGTAAAATTTATGTAACATCTTATTTTATGCAAAAATATTTCAATATTTTTCTTCAAGAAACTTAATTGAAACAGTTCTTTTCTAATCCCATTAAGACGAAAATTCAAACTTCTTCGATACTCTCAGTCAGCTCAACTTATTATCTTAATGATGGTAAACTTCGCAACTCTTCCAGATAATGTGTTTCTTTCAGGTAAATGACACACTTAATGATGTCATTAGAAACTCGGAGAAACTAAATTTCAAAAGTTGACTAATTTTCCAACCTGCAAAATTTCGTCCTTTTTTCCTTTCTTATAATATATTTCTCGGCACGCTATTTGAAAACTCAACGTATTGAAGTAATTTAACTAGTTCTTTGGCGTGTTTAAAAAAATATACATTTCAGTGTAAAATATACAGAAAACACAGCTGATTTACTGGACAAAATTGAAATGGAAATCTTAAGATTTATCTAGCAAATAAAAAATAGAAAAATCACATTTAAAAAAAATCTCATTTGTATTAAACATTGAGAAAATTCTGTTTTTAAAAATTAAACACTTTGAACCTGCAAAAATATTTCATTCCTTAAACACTTCCTATAAATTTAATTCTACTTTCAAAAGTAGGAATTTCTACGTTGATCTTTCGAATATCAACCTCTGTCCAATTGTATATTCTAAATGGCAATATATTAATGTAAGAAATTATTTAATTAATTTATCAATTAACTTCAATTGAATTTTGATTCCAAACGTATGGCGCCATCTATTCGTGGTTTTGAGAAAAAAAAATTGATTTTCAGAATCCCTGATGTTTATGATTATGAATTATATATTAAAAAAAAGTGAAAACAATTTGTTAAAATAAAAAAAATATACTTTTGAATTCATTAATAAAATAATTTTGAAAACTGTTTTATTAAATTATTTTCGCTTAAAAAATGGAATTCCCGAGCAATAATAAACACTTCATTTTTTTAAATTTTCTAATTAAATATCATTCATTTATTTTATTAAAATATAAAATGATGGATGAATTCATGGATTATTTAATGCCTTTATGAGGAAATTCTTTCACTAATTTTCCTTCTGCTTTTAACATAAAAAAATTAAAATATCGTTAAAAAATTATGATTGCGTATTTTATAAAGAGAGTTTCATTATTACACTTAGTTACTGTTCATTTTTCTATTTTTGTACTTCAATGTATATCAATCAATATGTATATCAATCTTCAATGTACACGAATTTCATCAATGATGTACATATCATTGTTGGATCCGTATCAACAATGTCAATCAACTTTATCAATTTCGTGTTTCTTTTTGAAGAATTCAGAATTTATTTTCTCCTAGATTGAGATCACTAGTATATAACGTATTGTATTTGAGAAACTATACTATTTTCATGAATTAATTAAATTGTTTGGCATATTTAAAAATACAAATTGTCTTTACTTAATCTGGATTTTTTGTGAAATATTTTCCAGTTTTAGATGTTATTCAAAACCAGATGTATCTTTAAATTTATTAACTTCAGCAAGACTTTTCACAAACTTACAAAGAATTTTAAAATTTTATTTAATTACAAAATCTTTTCAAAATTAATTTGTTTAGTTTTAAATTAGTTTTAACTAATTGATTTTTTTAAAAAAATAATAAGTATTTAATTAGCAAGACATTATTTGCAAAAAATTTTGAATAAATAATCACAATAACTTTCTTAGTTTAGCAAATTTTCCTGCAATTTTTTTTATTGTGGCAAAGATAATTAATTATAGTCGTTTTGTATAATTAATTCAAATTGCTTTTATCATCAATTTTTTTATTTTCTACTTTTTTTTTTTATCAAAACGGAAAAATGTATATTAAACACTTCGTTTTCATGCATATTAAACACCAAATAAAATGCACCATTTTGTCTTATGTAGTAAAGCATTCTTTTTTTTTATTTAACTTTAAATTTGTTTTAAAATTTTCAAAAACAAGTTTAAAGTTAAATAAAAAAGAATGCTTTATTACATAAGACAAAATGGTGTATTTTATATGGTGTTTCATATCTTTATCAACTACTTATATTATTTCTCCTAAGGAATTCCAACATTTTGTAATGCTTTTGAAGGATATTTTAATTTTAAATATTTGAAGAAATATAATTATCTACGACCGAATTGCATTTATTATATTATTATGATAAATTATTTATTATATATGATAAAACCATCTATTGGCAAATATTACCTTGTACGTAAAAATGCTTCCTTTTCTTCTTTTGTCCCAAAGCTGTAACACAAAGGAAAATTATATGTTAAGAACATAATTTTAATAAAACTACATTTTGAAATAAATTATACAGGAAAAGATAGTTAATATATAGTAAAAAAATGTACGTGCATTTTATACATAAGCGATGAAAATATTAATTAAAGAAATAAAAAGAACCAAAATTCAAGAAATATATTTGATATTTTCTTATTCCATGTTGGTAGTCACTTTTTTTGATAAGTGGATTGTAATATAATGCAAATATATTAGCTATTTATTAACCTGTTAAACTGGTAATTAACTTATATTTAATTCGTTTAGCATTGAAATATTTCGTCATATCTAGTTAACAGGTTAAAGTAAGTTCGATTCAAGATCATATCGGTAACGAATATCTCGATAATTTTTTAATAAACCATTTATTTCAACTTCCTCTCTTGTTCTTGCAATTGATTTTCAGTAAACTATACAAATAAATTCCTCACTACAAATAATAAAAGCGGATATGTGTCTGTTGGCATTTCACAGGGTTGGCCATAAGAACTTGAGCTATTAAGTTTTAAAAAAAAAACATATTTTGAACTTCGAACCATTTATCTATAATTAATTTCCGAAAATATTATCACACTTTAATAACACTTGCATTTTTTCAAATTAAAAAATGCAAACTTTTTAATTATATTATTTGTAGTGTCATGTAAGCCCACTTTGAATTAAAGGATTATAAATTGTATTAGTAAATTTCATTATTCAATTTGTTATGCATTTTTATCAAGCAATAACGGAGAGATTTTAATAATAATCTATACTTATAATAAAGCTCAATGTGTGTGTGTGTGTGTGTGTGTGTGTGTGTGTGTGTTGGCGCTCTACAGGCCAGGTCATTTGACATACAGCTATCAAATTTGGTACATGTATACCTTAGAGGTCGGGAATGTGCACCTGGGGTCCCTTTTTTTTTAAATTTTAATTATTAATTAAAAACTAACTTTCCCGCCAAAAAAATCTTTCATTTTCCCCATCGCCAACTTTGCCGCCAAAAAAATCTTCCATTTTCCCCACCGCCAAATGAGTAAGACTTCAATTTTTTTTTCTCCCAACAGTAATGAGGCTAGGCTTAAGATTTTTCGGCTGATTATTTCAAACGATTCTGTTTATTTTCTTAATGTTTTATGTATTTAAAATTAAACATTGTTAATTAATCCATGTTTCAGATTCATTCGGAAATACTTTTGAATTAAAATAACACAGAATAAAGGAAATTAAAAATGTATAATCTGCATAGCGTTACCCCAACTGGCGTCGAAAAATTCACGCATTTGCGTTACCGGAGCTGGCGAAGAAAATTCACGCATGCGCATTCTGATTGTTGCCATGACAACCGTTATCAACGGATGATTTAAATTATTTTTAGGTTAGTTGCATGCTTTTGTAAGTAAATTGTATTTATGTTAGTTATATATTTTTTGTATATGCTTATAGTTTTAAGTACATCGTTTTTTAAGTAGATTTTTTTAACCTGTTTTCAATTATTTAAATTATTTTTAAGTTAGTTGCATGCTTTTGTAATTAAATTGTATTTATGTTAGTCATTTATTTTTTTGTATATGCTTATAGTTTTAAGTACATCGTTTTTTAAGTAGTTTTTTAAACCTGTTTTCGACCGATTATTTTAAACGATTCATTTTATTTTCTTAAAGTTTGATGCATTTAAAATTAAACATTGTTAATGAATCGATCTGTTCATGATGAATCTGAGAAAATTTTGTTGACAAATTCTTGAGATATTACATAAATTAGGAAAGATATTCTTTAGTGCCCATAAAGTTTAAACGCTCAGTGACTCTATTATCAGTAATCATATTATTAAAAAAATGCTTTGTTTCAGTAAAAAATATTATTATATTAATTGCAGTTTAGTCATTTCCATTTTAATTTTAAGCATAAATTCTACCGGAACTAACAGAAAATTAGAGAGATACATATTATGCTATGGCTGAAGGACTTTATATTATTATGAGTGAATTACATGACTATCAAAATTTGAAGCTTTAAAATATTTGATGAAGAAGCTATTAAAGTAGGAATTACATAAAATATTTAATTATTAAAATTTTAACGAGCATTAAGATTGGCGAACCGCCTGGTCGCCAAAGGCGGCTAGTAGTTAATAAATAATAATAGATAAATTTAATAACTGGACATTATGTATTAAAGTAATTAATGTAAAACATTATGTATTTCCTTCCTTGCTTCTCCCTTTCATAGATCATTTCATAGATTTTTCACAGATCATTAAATATATCAAAAGCGCACCGATAGAATAGAAAAAAAATGATATTTTCTATCAGAGATGACCTCATTTAAAACAAAATTCTAGGAAAGTACATTTAAGTCTCGCTTCCTTTTCATTCCTCCTATTCCCTAAAATAAAATTCCATATAGAAATATTTCCCAATCTTTGAATTTTTCTAGATAAATCGTAGGCACCTTCTCTGATAAATTTCCCTTCGAGACTCATAAACTACGGCTCTTTCTTCAGACTCATCTACCGAAGCTTTGCTCCCAGCAGATGCTTTCCCTCATTCTTGATAAAATAATCGAAGGTCATAAAAGGTGGGCAAACAGAAGGACGGGGCGTCGTAAAAGATCTTGGTTGTTTTGGAAACGGCGTGGAAAACACGAAGAAATCGAAGGGAAACACGCATACACTGGGGTAGTAATCACGCTACGAAATATTTTCGTTCTTTCGCTTTCGTTCGCTATTTAAATGGAGTAAAGATTGAGATTGTCTTGCTTTTTGTCGTTTCGCATAGTCAGTTGATTGCTAATCATGCAGTTGTGTGCCTATTAATCTGTGTATTTTTAGTAACATTTCAAAAGAAGAAAAAAAATGAGATATTAAAGTTAGTGTGAAATTTTATATATTTGTAATTTTTTAAAGAGATTGTTTTAAATTTTTAAGGAATGTATCGGCGTGACTTTTTACTAATTTTCAAATTCTTTCGTAAAAATGAAAGTAGTTTTTGCAAGAATCTTCGTTTCCACCACTTAGTTTTTTCTCATCCAGAAATACACTAAGCTATTTCATACGAGTCAATTCTCTTGAATGAAATGAAAATAAAAATGAAAGTAGTCGTTGCAAGAATCTTCATTTCCACCATTCAGTTTTTTCCCTATCTAGAAATACATTATACTACTTCATACGATTCAATGCTCTTATGTTATTGCATATTTTGAAATTCATTTCTTAGCAAACAGCGTATATTAACGTGATTTTTTGCGAATTTTTAAATTATTTCTCAAAAATGAAAGTAATCCTTGCAAGAATCTTTTTTTCCCCTACTTTGTAATTTTTCTGTATCCAAAAATATATTAGACTATTTCATAAGCATCAAAATATCTCTTGATTTTTTATTTTTCTTACAAACTCTAGTTTTATTATTCCAGTTTCTTACTAATACTGGGAAGAAACATTTTTTTTAAAATTCTATTCCAGAAAATGCTTCTAGGTTTATTCCTAATTCCGTTTCCGAATGATAACTACAAAAGGAATAACAAGAAAAACATTGCTAAAAAGTGCATGATAAAAGAAAAAAAATCAAAATAAAATAAATAGCAATATAAAGTCATAAAATTTAAACAGAAAAATGTATACAGTTTTTGAAAACTAAATAAATAATAAAACAACTCTTATCAAAAAGGATTTTAGATAATGCTATTATAAAACACATTTGGAAATGCTAGAAAAGACTGCATTTTCTTAAAAATCTCAGCTTTTTCCCAGAATATACAAAGCAAACAAATTTTACAATGCAATGCCAGAAAGCGCAAAATCTTTAATTTGAAATAAATCTTTAATATGAAAATAATAAGTTCACTCTTGAAAAAGAATGAAACGGCAACAAAAGACACAACAAAGGAATAAAAATAAATGACCCAGTCCTATAAACAAAATTCTTAGCAAATTCGATGAAAAGAAAGATAATTTAATATGAATGGAAGAATATAGGCACGATAAATGTGAGCAAAACCATAAAAAATAAGTCATTAAAATTCTTAAAAAATATTCAGCAATGGGAATAAAACATTTTTACAAATGGAAGAATTACGATTTATTCTGCATGCCGCATGCCAATTCTATTGAAATAATGAAATAAACAATTCTTAAATTAAATAAAAATAGAAGATATCATTTTAAAACCATCTGGATAGTTATGTTTGCAATTATTCATGCGATGTATTAAAAAAAAACAGTATAAAAGCTTACAAGAATGGAAAACATCACTAGATTAACCTTAAAGTTATTCAAGTGAATTAAAGTATGTTTTTTTCTAATTCTAGTGTTAAAATGATAATCAGCTTACTTCTAGGAAGTTTTAATCTAATTCTATTTTCATGTTTGATGAGATATTTTATTGCAAGAAAAATATTAATGTAAAAATAAAAAAATCTTGAGACACTATTCATTTTTTTTTTACTTCCTGTTCTTCGAAAATACAATTAAATTTCCCAGGGGAAAGCTAAATGTTAAAAACATTTAAACGTTATTGTACTGGATTTCTGAGAATATTATTTAAAAGAACATGAATGTTGTCCTGAATTCTTTAGAAGAAAAGGCAATTTATGTTACTCTTTAAAATTACATGCGGAATTCCCTTATCACTCACAGCATTTTTTTTAACAAACGGAATATTTAATTAAACTAGACAACTAATAATTTTATTGTAATCCATAACAAATCTTTTGTCTTCTGAGTTTCTGAATCATAACTTTCTTATTATTTTACAGATAATGCAAACTTACAATAACGCAGTCCAATATTTATTTATTTATTTTGCTTTTATTTATTTATTTATATTTGCTTTCCGTAAGATGAAAATAAAATTAAAACAGAAAACTATCATTATCTCGATTCATTTGCACTTTTATTCTTGCTTTTCTTCATTGAGTTTTGTTGAACATAATATAATAAAAGTTATTTTTAAACTTTATTTTAGTTAATTATCATAGATTTAAAATAATAAAATAATGCAAGGTACCATCATATTTTCAAATGTAGTTAAATTGCATCAAGTTGTATTTCAGTTATTTTCAGTTAAGACGTGAAAATTATTAGGAATGTGTACTTCAATAAGATAGAAAATGATATGAAACATGAATAAAGTTTTAAAGTTTTAAGGATTTTTATTCAATGTTTTAAAAGAACAAAATATTATTTTATAAATTAGTATACAATATCAAATCTTTCACCATCAAAGATGGGGAATCTCATCGGCCTATAATATTCTTTGAGTGATGGCAAGAAATATGGTTGGAATATTTAAAAATTTACTTACATTTACATTCTATTTATTCTTATAATATATATATATATTCTAATTCCAATTTAATTAATTTCCAAGATTTTATCTTAATTTAGCCCATAGTAACTTCATATTGAAATATTCTCTTAATTCGTGATCCAATTCCACTTTCTCTACTTAATTAATTCAAGAGATGCTTTGTAAAATTGCTAAATCGGCTAAAAGCCTAACTTTCCCACACTCCGCATGAAGGGACAAAATACCGCTGACGAGACAAATTCATTTTTAAAAGATACTTGTCTTTCCCCTGCCTTGTCGACGCGTGTAGCAAAAATCCCTATCGAAATCTTAGTAATATATTTGCACTGTAAAGAAATATTTTCCCTATCAAAATCTCAGGTTATACAAGACCAGGGATAAAACGTTCAAGAGCTTTTCTCTCAATCCCTTTTGTGGTGTGTGTGTTGCTCATCGCCCCTGCTTGCTGCTGCAATAATGCGTGCTTCTCCAAGATGAAATAAAACGACGTCACGAAATCGAAAGTCTTTTCACTGTCTTCAAAACTGCATCCTGTTTCATATAAAATAATGCTTGCATATATATATATACCTTTTTATATATAGTAAAAATATATAACAAATAAAATATAAAGCGTAGGGACAAAATTTGACATATTCAAAGAGCAAACAATAGTTTATTGAATCAGTTATTGTTTTGTGATTTTAATATCTTACCATATCAAGTATATAAGTGTTAGGGCTCATAAGAAAGTTGCAGTTTTCAAAATGTGTATTTCAATGTGGCAAACATTCAGTATTTGACAGCAACTTGTCGATGTTTAAATTTTTAGAGCGATTAATGAATGGTGCAGGCTTGATTAAATGACAGCAGGAGAAGGATTAAAAAAAAAGATAAAATTCCAGTGAACTTTAAAAATTGGATTATTAATCATCTCTTGGAATAAGAAAACCATTCATTTTATCCCAATAAACATTTCTGGAATGAGATCGAAGCTATGCAGGAACTGGGAGAGTATCAAACGGAATGATGGAACAGAGAGCATAGAACTTTAAATATGATTCTAAAGTGAACTATTCTCAAAGTGATTACAGATTTCATTCTTAATATATTTACAATAGAAGAGAATTCCAAGAAGTTTAAAAAAATAATCTTCGAGCACGTCGTCTCTAAATACGGTTTTTGAAAGTAACTTATCTAAAAAAAGATTTATAAACAGTTCCATTGCTCACAGGAAGTAGTAATATATAATTTTTCGTTTTGCTTTCATTTTAATTCACCTTGGAGTTAGGTTTCCACTTTGTAATTTTCCTAGTTTGAATGATACATTGTCAATAGCAATCTCATTAAATGCCAAATTTAAAACACCGACAGAATTTATAAAGAAATGCATTAAACAAAATGCTATAACATCTTTAGCAAACATTTGTCATGTGGAGCTTCGGAATATTTTTGCCATGAAAAGAATTCTGCGAAATTTATTTAGATTTTACAGTGCAAAAACCAAAGCACTGACTATAGAGGGCCAAATAAGCCGCAATTAAGTTTATCATTGTAAGAACTTTTTTGTATACATTATAAATAATTGAGAAAAATATAAAATTGTTGTCAAATAGAATCATCTGGTGACCATTATAGTATTTAATATCAGAAAAAATAGAGTATATTTGCTGCGAATTCCATTAAACACACACACACACACACATATATATATATATATATATATATATATTAAAATTAAGTTGATTTAAAATAGAAATTTTGAAAAACAATACTAAACTAAAAATGATAAAGAATGAATATTCTATAAACTTGTAAGAAACTATCTAAAAAATTTTAATTTCATTTAATTATGCGTTAATATTCTAAATTCCCCTGTTTAATATAACACAAAGGCGTAAAAACAATGCTTCGTAAAATGACGATTATCAGCTGTTCCTTTAGCTCGTTTGGTAGAACCTGAAATTGTTAATCTATTGTGGTTTAAATCACGGTTACAGCTGTCAAATCTAAGAACTGCCATTTTAACTTTAATTATTTATTATATTATTCTTTTTCTAGACACTTCTAAATTTTTATTTCACACTGGATGATTAATCTAGAATAATCTTCATATGTATCAATTCTGAGACTTAAAAACTGTGGATAAATTCTCTGTTATCTTGTGAAATACGTCAATCTAATATATCTAGTTTATTTTGAAATTATGCTATAAGATTATTTCCAACTTTACGATAATACATTTATGTTTTAAGGTACATTTATTCAATTTCATAATAATTTCCAGATGCTTTTCTTTGAGAGACAAAAATTCCTTATTTTGCGTAACAGAAATTAAATATTCATTGATTCATATGTTTGCTGCTTCTCATTTTACCGTGAAACTTATTCGTGATAATATTTCCGAAGAAAATGCTGCAACGAAAATGTGTCTCCATTTTGATATTTTTATTATTCATATGTGGAATCTTTATTAGAAAAACAATTCTGCGAATCTGATTTCGAGTAACATACCGAGTACCAACGAGATATTATTACAATGTCGTATAATAAGATGTTTGAACTAATTCTAACAAGAGCTAAAGAAATAGATTCAGTTGCATAATTTATACTTTGCTTAGTAAAAATTATGTAAATTCTGTTCTACCTGTCTTTGAATAATTTGATTCTTCCTTCCAAGCTAACAATGTATTTATTAATAAAGTGTATAATATAATCTGTTTTAAGCAAATAACTTCGAAATTTTTAGTCATTGAAATAATGTACATTTTAGGAAGAAAAAAGAAGCAGATATATCTTTAGAACTACTTTATACTCATATTTTGCAACAAAATTATTCCAGCTTCTATTTATTAATACTTAAAAAGTTGCTAAATTATATATTTTTCAAACTAAATTTATAAGATTTTCAATAAAGTTCTCCCATAAAAAAAAAACTTTTTTGGATATATTTTGAAAATAATAAACCTAAAAAGCAATAAATCATAAAGTTTTTTTGTTAATAAATTCATTTTTCTACAGAATTTTTTTTTAACCTGATTAATTTTACTTCCGTTAAAACTTGCTAATACTATTAATTACACTATTCTTTTCCCAATAACAAAATTTTAATGATATTTTGTTTTCTGTTACAATATTTCCTGTTTTATAAAACCTAAATAAATTGGAAATTTTAATTAAAAATTAATTTGAATAATGATGCAAAAAAGAAATTAAAATTAATTCAAAAAATGTCGCTGTTAATTTAAAATAGCATTTTTATGAGAATTTTTATATTGTTATTATATCTATTTATTAAGTGGTAAAAAAATATTTTCAATGTTCAAAAATGTTTAAACAAGCAATGTATTATTACATTTCATCCAACAGAATTTACACATATCCATATGATTCTTGTGAAATGTTCAGTGTCAAATTAGTTTTTTTATTTATTGCATATATTTCAAGAGGAAAAAGGAAGTGAAACCTCAAAATGGCTTACAGATAGTTGACTCATTTTAAGATAATATGCATATTTATTAATATCATTGTGACCATGATCTGATATACAAGTATCCTACTTTTCAGAGATTTCAGAGAATGATCCATTCCTGACATTAATATTTCTATTGAAGAATGATATAAATTCGTAATGATGGAAAAAATTTTATTACAATATTTTTTTAGTTTTAGTATTCAATGATATACATTTGAAGCTGTTGAGGATACTGTATACTGCACTGTTATACTATAGTAATCATTAGCATATTTTTATCCTTAACATTTCTTAAATAAATTTCACCTATGCTAACTGCCTAATTAATTGAAATTCATTTTTTTATGCATCAACATTTAATGATTACTGATTATCATATCAGTTAAGTTTAATAATGATCTGAAATATTATTAGGTTCCCCACGGCTCCGCTGTTTTACGTTGTGCTATCTAACATCTAAATAAATGTAATGTCAAGCTGAACTACGGCGTTAATTTTTTTTATCTTTCTAGTCATTTTGCAACTCAAAATTAAATCGCAGCAACGCAAGTTCTCTGATTTCTTCCCCCTAAAACTAATGAAAAGTGTAGTTAATTCAATTCAACTGGGCTATTTTTTAAAAAATATTTCCTTCTTATAACAAGAAATTTATCTATTTTTCCATATCTTTTTATAAAATCGAAATAACGAAATCTTATTTACTTACTTTTATGTTGCTGTCCGAAGATCCAGAAGCTACGAAGTCTCCGTAAGGATGAAAATCGACGCATTTTACATTTCCTTTGTGGCCCAACAAAGTTCGAATAACTACAGAGCAAAGAAGAAGAAAAAAGTAAAATGAATATTGTATTCAAGACTTTTCTGTTTCCTTTATTTTGCGAAGTTATAGATTTCAATTATAAAACATCTTTTTTGTTCCTCTTTTTTTTAAAAAAATTTTTTAATTATAAAGAATTATTTATCTTTGCTTAGGAATATAAATGAAAAGTTCCTATTTTTCGTATTCTTGCCCTTCTGGATAATGAAACTAGCTATTCTGTAAAAGCAAGAAGTAAAAGTCGTTTGCTCGAAAGAAAAGTTTTAAAACAAATTGAAAATCTGTTGCTTCAGTTGAATAAATTCTTGAAAAAAAAACTAACTAGCCAGAAAGAAATTTCTCAAAAAATATTCAAATATTTTCTTATTGTTGGAAGAAATTGAATTTTTACAGGAGATAATATAAGGCAGCAAAATTACAGATACTTTTTATCGTGACAAAAATATTCCTAAAATATTAAAAAATAATTCTTTAAACATTATATTGTACAATTCACAGAACATATGCAAGATTTTTAAAATAACAAAGTCTTATAATCTGACGACGGAATTATGGTTATGATTTTTTTTTAAATGATTGAACTAAAATAAAATATAGCGAATAACTCTGGTGAGTCAGTTGGTCGCCAAAAGCGATTTGTCGTTAGTAAAAATGTTATTCGAGATTAACGTCATTCAAAGAAAGATAATTGCAACAAAATTTCTTAAATTGAGATAAAAATATAGACAAAATAAATAAATAAAATAGGGAATAAAAATTTACAATAAAAAAAACCTGGATAAAGCATTGATTAACGAAAATCTTTTAAAGACTTTTATTTTGCTAAATTTCTCTAAGATGTGATATTTATTACACCAAGGGGACATAAATTAATAAAAGTTTTAGATTCAAATTCTCATTAATTTGTGAATATTTTGGAATTCGACCATTTTAGTGTATAAGAAAATGGAAAACAGCACCAAAATTGGTGATAATTTTTTTTCTGCTTGGAGATGGAAATTTAATAGGTGTTTGAAGAAAAAATGAGAATATTTTCTAGATTCTTCATTAAAATTATTTGAATAATTTGTGTAACGATGGAATTTTACCATCGATTTCTCATTCATTTTTAATATGCAAAATATCTGAAATTTTGCTTAATGAGTTTCTGTTGCTTATACAATACTTTATGGTTTTTAGAATTTTACTATCAGTTGATAGTTTACTTTTTGTTATATTTAACAAACAAACTGCTTGCTTGACATGACAATGAATTAAAAAAAAATGTACTTTAAAATCCTAAATATTTATCAAATGGGTATTAAAATATGTTAAAAATGGGAAAAGTTAAAATAATTAAAATAAAAATAAAATTATGGATACAAAGTGGAGAACATCTATTATCTTCATCCAAACTGTGGAATTCAAAATAAATTCGTAACAGCGAGAAATGTAGAAAACTATATAAGAAGGAAACACAGCCTCAGCGAATGACAGATGAAAAGATATTCCTACATATTCATTAAAATTTAGAATATAACATTAATGCAATTTTATATGTAATTTTTAAGCATTTCTGTCAAAGTCACAAGCTTTAAAGATAATATTTTGCTTACATATTTTTGATATAAAAAAACTAGTTTTTACAGTCTTAAATATGACATTTATAAAGAGAGAATAGTAATTTAAAAAAAACAGAGATTGAAATTTTGACAAGTTTCTACATTTCGGAACTTAACAAAACACATTTTTGGAATTATATCTATCGGTGAACAAGAAAATGATTTGAATAAGGAGGATGAAATTTAATATGTGATTTTTACACTAATTTGCAATTTTTGTCAAATTTTGAATGGAATTTATGCTCAAAACATTTGTTTGTCTTTTTATCAACATATAAATGAACTAGATGCAGTAAGAAACAAATATCTCAAAAAATAAAATATTATTATTATTACTTAATAATAATAAATATTTACTACTCAATAAATAAAATTCTGTAAAGAGTTTGTGATCTAAAAGGCTGTGTAAATAACGTCGCTTCTCGGTCTGTGCATTTGCAAGAAATTAAATTTGATAATTCAAAACCACAATGACTTTGCTAAATGAAATTTGATATGTAATATTATTGCTAGAGCGGTAGTGTCAAATTTTGGTTACAATTGGTCAAAAATAAGGCATCCAAAATTCATACTCAGTTTTTTTTTTACTATACAATAAAGCTAAAGAAACTCATGCGTAGGACTGCAAAAAAAAAAGAAAAAAATAATAATATAAGAATTCATGGGGTTAAGCTTTTACCAAATCCCCACAGATTTTATAAATATGGTAAATGAATAATATCTTTATTTAGGTTTCAAGACCGTTCCTGCTGATTTAAAGCACTAATTCATGCAATTTTTTTAAAAAAAAATTGTTTTTACTCTTTAAAAGGATAGCAAGAAACAGATCAAAACTGATGTCACTTTATTTCAATTCCAAAAGAAAGGAGACCGTTACGATCAGAAAAAATAGCATCGAAATAGATTATAAAATGTGTTGTTTAAAATCGTATTGCCATTTTGTTTAAGAAATTTACTGATTTATAAAACGTATTGTAATTGAAGGCATACGATAATTTTACAGAAGTGAGTACAAGTATGATCTTGCCTATACTATTTTATAAAGAAACCTATTTTCAAAAAGGATTTGGAAAATATTTCTTCAGAGATATTTAATCTTCGTAGATTTTAGGTTTCGGAACAGAAAGAGGAAAAAGAACAATTTCAGAGATAGAATGGAAACAATTTCATTTTTCTTTCTCCTTTTTTTCTAATCTTTTCTGTCTGGCCTGCTAATGATGATTGACGGTTGGATAATAACTTTATAGTATAGTAAAAGTGGAAGTAGATTTGAAGTTATATTTCCCATTCTTAATTCTATTCTAGAGTCTCTTGCTCAAGCAAAGGATTAAATATACTATATAGTTTATTTTTGTTTTTATTTTATTTATACAGTCATTATATTCCATCCTTTCAATCCCTAAATCCCTTTCAGTCTTAAGGTTGGATTTTGATGTGTTTTATATGATACCCTAATCAGAAATAAGGATTATTATTGTTCAGTTATCTATAAGACATCTATTCACCAAAAAGTTCACTATGTTCATTCTTTTATAGAATACAATATACAAAATACATTTACTAAACGATGGCGACGGTTAATTGTTATTCTGTATTTTAGATACAGCAGAATAATACAGAAACTTCAGATGTATAAGAAATTAGCACACACGCAAAGCTGATGTTTAATCAGTCAAGGTTAATGTGTTCCACCTGCAACATTTCAAACGGATTTATGACATCTCTTCTTCCGTAATTGTAATCGTTTATGGCATACCAAATGCACATGTTTGTATTTTTTCATGAAAAAAAAAACAACTTATTCCAGCTTTACTTTAGGACCCTATAAAATTTACATAATTATATCTAGTTGTTATGGCAATTTTTTTAAAACAAACAACAACTTTAGCAACAATTTCTTATCAAATGTGTTTTGTATTAATTATATATTTTTATATTTTAATAATTTAATGAAATTATTTTTGTTAAGATTCCAGGTCAGAAGACGGCGTATTCAAATCACGTCCGAGTCACCAATATGGATGTGGTCCATAATATTCAATTTAATAACTATTTTCAAAAATTGCATTTTTATTTAAAGGAAACATTAAGAATATGTTATTTTTTGCTAGTTAATGGAATACATTTATAAATATCGAAAAAAGAAGGAAAATATAGTTGGCTCATGCATCGCATGTTTAATCTACTTGCACGAGTACGCAGCTGAAATTGCGACGATATCTAGATGAAAGCACGGTCGTCACAGAACTCTAAGACAACAATTTAGTTTCTGAAGTTTAATCATCAAAATTATGTTTCACCCTAGTTTGTCTTTTTATAAAAATATTAAGGATTTATTTCTTTAATATTCTGTTTAATTTGTGTAAAAAATATTTAACGGATTGAAAATTATTAAAAAAATTGCATCTAAAATAGTATTGAATCTTTCAGAAATATATGAGAAAAATAAATAAGCAAGGTTCACGCATATACTGGAATAAATGAAACTTCAAAAACAAAATAGTGTTTAATTAAATTATTAGTAATATATACTTAATAATACATGTAAGTAGATTGCATGTTATATTTTTCTTGTTAAAGTATATTTTCTTTTTGCTAAAAAGCATTTACGAAGCAAATGAGTAAATACTTTGTACTATAAAATATGTTTTGTCAAATATAGAAATTTCTAAAAAATCGAAACAAAAATGTTTTTTATGAATGGAAAAATCCGATTTAATTGGTTTTTGGTTAAAAACAATATTAGAAGAATAAAAGTATCAGATCTGATGTCTTCCTTTAGTTCATATTTTATTCTATTTAAATTTTTCAAAAAGAACTTGGTGGTCAAACATTAAATTAGCGATTCTTAAAGGCCACCAACTCGTTAAACTCAAAATATCTGAATATAACTTCAAATATGTGTAGTGTTAATCAAACAGTCGAAGTTACGGCGAAAAAAAAATAGTTTGAAATTTTGCCTATAGAGGGCACTTTATTTTTAAACTTGTGTGTAAATGAGTTTCTCCTATAATTTCGTTTTAAAGCAATATTTATGCTAGAGTAAACATACCGCTGATAAAGAGAACATTGAAAATTAAAATACTTTTATCAGAATGAGAACAATAGTTATGCAGCATTTCTTGCATATCGGTGGATATAAAAATGATAGAAAGGACCAATGCTCGTAAACGCAGTTAAAGGCATAATTCGTCAATTTGAGAAAGAAATATGGAAAGCTTTCTGGGAAGAAAATGACGTGAAACTGAGCTGGCGACTGTGGAGGAACTGGCGATTGCAACAACTGAAGCATCTTCAAATCCTACTTAAGTGTTTATTCTATAACATGAGCATTGAATGACAACCATTTGCATGATTTTATTCAAAATTCTAAAATTTTAGAAGATGCACGAAAAATTAGTTAGTTTTGTTGACGACGCAAGGAAATGATATCGGCCATCGCCTATTTTATGAAAAGATAAGACCTCATTTCCACTTGGATGGTGCTGTGAACTCACAATACCACAATAACTGGAATTTCACTAATCCGCATCCAACATTAGCCATACTATCCATATGTCACAGCATGATGTGGATTCACAGCGAATTGCACTTTAGTCTTATCCTTCTTCGAAAAAGTCACAATGAACGGGTTGTCAGGTGTACAGTCACAAGTGAACGATACAGATGATTCCTGGAAGAATATGTTGTCCCAATGTTAAGACAAAAAATGTTTGGTGGAGAAGTTGCTCAAATGTATAAAGAATGCAATTCAAGGTTATTTCTCTGGTAAACACATTATCTTATATATTTTACCACTTCCCTGAGCAGCAAGATCATCATATCTGAACCCTTGTTACTTCTGGTTGTGGGATTTTCTCAAACAGCAAGATTATCAAGAAAGTATAAATAATGAAATGGATTCAAAGACAGTATCGTTTTGCCATATCTCTCTCTTCTGAGATGTTGCACGCGGTCATTGATATTGCATTGGTACACTGCCAGCAAATTGATAAACGACATGTTGTGCACATAGTGCACACAAAATGTAAATAAATTTTCTGTAAACATAGGATTTTTGAGCTATTATTTTCTTTCTATTTTGCTACTGTGCCAACTTTTAGAAAAATTTCGAACTATTTTTCTTCTGATTTAAACTTCAGTCGATTTAAACTTAGCACATATTTGAAATTTTGTTTGAATTCATTCAGTAGAACTGGAGTTACCTGAAGCTTAAATGCCATTCATTAATTTTAACTAACGTGCAAAAATAGAAATGCGATCAAAAATTTCCGATCGCTATCCAAACAAAAATGTATGATTTTATAGGTAATTTGGGTGGGCATTATTCTTATATCGAATTGAGAAAAATTATTTTTAATTACTTGTATGGATTATATAACACTTTATTAAACTGCTCTAAAATCAAAACTGAGTTTTGTGATTTATTATTATTTTGAAGAGATTTAATAATATGGAATTAAGAATTTAAAAATAATGCAAGTTCGGAAAAATTGAATTTTTTGATCGTTTTCTTCCCAAATAAAGGTGTTTCTGATAATTTTTATTTCAACCTTGGTATTTGTTTGTTATCATTTCTTTGTAATCAAAAATCGCGCAGTTGTGGCGAATATTTGATATTCGGCATATTTTTACCATATTTTGGCGGAAAACCAGATTATTCTTTCATTGATTTTAAAAAAAAATCTATTAATAGTTTATCTTTTAAACGACTGAGAATTAAGTATTTCTTTTATGACTGAAAGCAATGATTAGGTATATGTACCGGACTAGAAAAATTGCAACAACTTAATGATAGGTAACAATTAAAAGCTTTCCAATTTTTCGAATGTATATAGAAGACCACTGGTTTTAAGTGCCAAAATTATGCTAAAACTTGATGAAGATTTGGCGATTTTTTTAACTTTCAAACTGAAGCATTACAATAGAATTCTTAATAAATCCTTAACTTTAATTTAGAGTTTTTATTTAAAATACAAGCGCACTTGCTTTAGAAATCAAATTTCGAAATCAAATATAAAAAAGAAACATTTTTTTATTGAAAACAAATTTTCTCTCATGATTACAGACTAATATCTGTTTTTGTGATTAATTCAGCCGTTTTTGTTTCTCTATCAACATACTTTTTCATAAGCGATAGCTGCAAATTTTTCGTCGAATACTGATAACTTCGATAACTGAAACTTTTTGAGATGTATTAAATCTGACTCTCTGACTTTAGGGATTGGTTAATTTTTGTTACTAAGTATCCCCATTTACCCATTTCAATAATAACAATAATAATTGTGTGCTTATTTTGCATTTTTTACATATACTAATATTTACAGAGAATCGGATATATATTAAATGGGTATTCTATTTTTGTATGAATATAGATAGATATGGGTGAACTCTACTCTAATGAACTTTTTGATTTTGTCGCTAATAGGTAAGCCAAACTATAAAAGAAGTAGTTTCCTTATCAATACTTTTGCTGATTTGTTTACTAATATTTTTCTCACACACCTGTTATTTTAATGGATTGACATCCTTTGCAATGTGAAGGAACACTACAATAGTAAATTTCAACTAAATACGTATTTACAGTAAAAGTAAATTAGTCTTCCCCAAAGATAATTAAAATTCATATACATATAAATAAATATATATCATTCTGTAACTGTTTCTCGCGTACCAAATTATAAAATTTATTTCATTAATGCATTATTCAATTCGGAGTATTTGTAATTTGTAATAAGATGGGAAAAAGTCTTTTGTTTGCGCTATTAGTGGATTATTGCGTCTTGAAAAAGGGGATGAAAGAAATAGCATTTCATACCAAGAATTTTTTTCGAAAACTTAATAATATCGTCATTTTTGACATTCTCATGCGAAAATAATGTTGAAAAATATAAAAATATTATAATAAATGGTTGAATATTATATATATATTCCTGATCTTGACAGCAGATTTGACGGTGAATTTGGAGAATAATGGGAAAAAAAAAAAAGGAAAATTTTGGAAAACGTAAGAGTTTTTCCTTATTTGTGTTAAAAACAGAAATTTAGATATTCTTTAGAAAAACTCCATGTGATGGCATTTCCTGTCAGGAGAATCATAAGACAAATTATTCATTTGAGGAGTGATTCTCTTTGTGGGATTCAGTTCGAATAGAAAGATGATAGTTCCTGCCTGTGTGTAAGTAGCTAAATTTCAATGAGTTCTGTACCTGGTACACATTTCGTTTACCTGTGCTTCGTGATTTTTGGAATATTCAAGAATTAAAGCATTGTTTTCTACCAACTAGTGTGCTAGATTTTTTTCACCATACACACATGTAGGGAGTCTGTAACAGAATATATATATCTATCTATTTGGGATCTATAATTCTACGGCAATCAATCCCAATGCACATTTTACACAATGATTGATATCATACTTTTCATACCAAACATATTTTTTTTAATATTTCCTAGATATGATTGATCTACTTACTTTTGGCAGCTTCTAAGTCCCATATTTTTAAAGTTCCATTCGAAGACCCAGCGCAAACGATATCTTCGCACTGTCCGAATTTCACACATTCCACAGGGGAAGTATGACCGCTCAAGCTCTGAAAATAAGAAATAAATTACACTATTTGCTGGAAAGTGGCATATATATATTTTTTTAATTAATCTTAAAGAAAACTACAAACTGCAGTGGCAGAAAAAGAAAGGTAATTGAACAACATATTAAAAAGTTAAATATTTGTTGCAACATTTTATTTGTTAAATTATAAAAATAATTTTTAATCAGTTTGAGTGGTGTGTATTAGATATAATCATAATATAAAAATATGATTTTGTAGCAAAATTTTGTGTATTAATTCATATATGATTTTTTTTTGCAAAATTTTGTGTGTTAATTCATATATGATTTTGTAGCAAAATTTTGTGTGTTAATTCATATATGATTTTGTAGCAAAATTTTGTGTGTTAATTCATATATGATTTTATAGCAAAATTTTGTGTGTTAATTCATATATGATTTTGTAGCAAAATTTTGTGTGTTAATTCATATATGATTTTGTAGCAAAATTTTGTGTGCTAATTCATATATGATTTTGTAGCAAAATTTTGTGTGTTAATTCATATATGATTTTGTAGCAAAATTTTGTGTGTTAATTCATATATGATTTTGTAGCAAAATTTTGTGTGTTAATTCATATATGATTTTGTAGCAAAATTTTGTGTGTTAATTCATATATGATTTTATAGCAAAATTTTGTGTGTTAATTCATATATGATTTTGTAGCAGAATTTTGTGTGTTAATTCATATATGATTTTGTAGCAAAATTTTGTGTGTTAATTCATATATGATTTTGTAGCAAAATTTTGTGTGTTAATTCATATATGATTTTGTAGCAAAATTTTGTGTGTTAATTCATATATGATTTTGTAGCAAAATTTTGTGTGTTAATTCATATATGATTTTGTAGCAAAATTTTGTGTGTTAATTCATATATGATTTTTTTTTGCAAAATTTTGTGTGTTAATTCATATATGATTTTGTAGCAAAATTTTATGTGTTAATTCATATATGATTTTGTAGCAAAATTTTGTGTGCTAATTCATATATATTTTTTTCATCTTTTAATCTTGTTGATTAAACATAGTATCCAACCATTGTCTGAAAACATGATATAAATTGTCTAGAAATTGTTTATTAAATTTTTTATTTGCTCAAATTTTTAGTTACAATGCAACATTTAATTAATGTTCCTCGAATTTTACGACTAATGTTTAATAAATAGTGATAGAACCATCAAATTTTGCAAAATTATTTAACGATTTCATTTTTCCAAATTTTTAAGAAAATTTTTATACTTTATTGTTTAAATGATAGTATAAAAAATAATTTATATTTCTATTTATTTATTTAATATTTTTGTATTTATTCACTGGATATTTATATATTAAAAAAACGTTTAATAAAGTAATTTAAATAAAATATTTTGTTTAAATTAAAGTTAACAATGTCATGGATTCAAAAACGCAATAATGACATCTTCCTTATAATGTATATATGTATATAATATTCGAAAAATCATTTTTTGCCCTGCAGAGGAAAGCATTTGCCATTTCGCAACTCTTTGGATAGATATTTTAACACATAAAAAAATCGCAAATAATATATTTTTGAAATGATTTCTATTTGCTAAGAAAGAAAAAGAACAAAGAAATGTTATGTTAAAGAATTCTTTTAAAATAATTTTTAACAGATAATGTTAAATAATGTTAATGTTAAATTAACAGATAATGTTAAATAATGTTAAATTAACAGATAATGTTAAATAATGTTAAATTAACAGATAATGTTAAATAATGTTAAATTAACAGATTAATGTTAAATATTTCTTGAAATTGATGAATTATTAGTATTTCTGTTTCTTCTTCTTTTTCAAATCAAAAGTAAAATAAGATTTCTAATTTATTTAACCAAACGACATTTAGCGAAAATGAATACCAAGTTTAAGATTGCAGAGCCACCAAGATGATAGATATTACTGTATGCAACCAAGATATTACCAAGATACTACTGTACCAAGATATTACTGTATGCATTGAGTATCAAACTTATTTGTTTCCTTGTTTCTCAGCAAATACTGTAAAACGATTGACAGAAAGCAAAAGAATTTCTTTACAGGATGTATTTACAAAATGAAAGTCCAGAACAACGATTTCTATTTATCGGAATGTTTTTACTGCACTGTAAAGAAGTTGCCATAGACAGCATCTGCAAATAGAGGCAATGCCATTTCGTTCTGTGAAAGTTTGGCATTGTAGAGAGTTTTATTTTTTTACAATGTACATTATCTTGATAGAAATAAACAATGAAATCTTAAAAAAAACATCTTTAAGACAATTTGAGGCAAATTTCCTTGCAAAACAACATAGCTTTAAATAAGTTCAAAAATAATCATTTTGCTTGACGTCATGAAAATTTGAAAAAACAAATGCCAACAAAAAATGTTAAAGTAAAATCTGACTTTAAACCTTGAAGAATAGAATTCAAGGAATACTCATTTGTTTGTTCGCGACTCTCAATCTTTGAGAAATTTAGTAGATACTTCCATTGGTTCTAATACGAAAGTTATCTTCAGTGGATGATACATTCATCACTTAAACACTTTCATCAAAATTAATAGCGTTAAATAATGACAGTTTCTTTTGACCAAATTTCTTGATATGACGAGTTTGGAGAGTGTGGCTAAACAAATACGCATATAGCGATAAATGGTAATATTTGTCTTCTCTTACTAAATCCATCATCTAAATTCTCTTACTTAGTTTATTCTCAATTCTTAATTAATTCTCTTACTTAAATGAGGCTTTACAACTTTGCAATTTTCTGTTTTTCATTACAGTATATCTTAGAACTTGGAATTTCTAAGATTTCCCTGTCATTTAAATGGGTGTACACAGGAAGAATTATTGAAAAAAGAAACCGCACAAATCAATAAAAAAAAATAAAGAAAACATTTGTCAAAATTATATGCCAATATCCAGCACACTATTTTACAAATATACAAAACATTCGGGAGTTCTGCGAAATCTTGATCTGAGTGGATTGAATTTTAGTGGGATTAAATAGATTATTCTGGAACAGGATCTGGACCCCGGAAGAGCTGCAACTGGTTTCTTGCTTTGATTATGGATATTTTGTTATCATCATACACAAGCACATCTTCTTTATTATTATTATAGATTATGAAATAGAAATATCAACTTCTATTTGCTGTTATTGCTGTTTTAATAGCTAATCCAGTCATTACAAAATTTTATTTCTAAAATTAAATTCATATAAATTAAATATTGTCGTAATATTTTTTTTTATTTTCAGTTATTTTCCAATTTATAAAAGTTCACATAAAAGGGAAATATGGTTGAAATTTGTTGACTCCAAACAATGTATTTATCTGTTTAATTTATAGATAAGGATTTTCTATGAAATTAAAAATGTATGGGTAAAAGTTTTCCTTTCTGCAAAAAATATTATAAATATCTGCTGAACTATAATCAATAACCTTAGAACAAAACAGGATACCAACGTTCAAGCTAGTAAACATTTTGAAATGAAATATTTATTCAATTATAATTTGATTAATTTAATAGAAGTGCAGATAACATAAATAATCAATATTTTTAAATCTTATTGTTCAGCAATAACTTTCCCTCTCACAGAACGGAAAAATTTGAATACGAAAAACTAAAATCTCCCTACAGTCCCACGCATATTTCTTTAAAAAATTTATTTGAATTAACAGATTATAAAAATTAAATCATTCATAATCTAAAACTGAAAAAAAATTAAATACTGAAAGCAGACGATAAAATTGAATCTTTTAAGAAATTTATCAACAATAACTACAAAAAAAAATATCAGCTCTTCATTTTTATAATTTATTCTTGAAAACAATTCTGGAGAGAAATGACTGCAACTGATGAAATATATTTTTCAGACGTTCTTATTTCACCTAAACATGTTTTAAAAGAATTCACTCTTCAGATTTTTTTTTCTTTTAAATGACGTTTAAATCTGACAAATGTCACCAAAAACTTTCTTTTCGAAATTTAAATGTAAAAAGAATCTTGTCAACACTATAAGTAAACTGAAAATGGAGGCTGAAAAGTTTCATTTGACTTGGAACTTTGAAATTTAAAATGTTCGAAACTCATTAAATTTCCATGCTACCAGATTTCTTTCAAATGAAGTCAAAAATGTCCTTTTTGCGTCGAGTTTCTGGCATCACGAAGTAAACAGAAGTTTTCTTTTTATGCTTGTCTTGAGAGTGTCTTGAGCTTTACTTACCGAATTGTTTTGATACATTTGTTTACAAGTTTTATACATGTTTGTTGTTGACGAGTTGCCGCAACTATGCATACATGACATGTCGACAAAAAAATAAAATACTAGCAAAATAAGATTAAATCCCATTCTATTTGGCACATCTCCAGGTAGCAGGGAATCATTATAATAAAATATTAACTCTCAGATTCTTCTATAGGTAAACACTTTGTATAAAACGCATATTGTCGTTATTTTATCAAAATCTGGAATTTGTTAGAAATCACATGTCATACGTATTAATAATGTATAAAAAATTAGATAATATGTTAGAAAAATATATAAATTATGAAACACTGTTATAAAATATTTTATGATAAGATACAACATTTATAGAGCAGATGTAGCTAATTTATATAAGTTTTGCATCAATAAAATGCTTTAGCAATACATTATTTTGATATAACAATGAATATATGGAAAATAATAATTTTATGTTTCAAAAATAGAGTATCTTAAATAAATGCTCATATAGCTTTTCATCCTTAAAATAGTGACAAATATTAAAGCCAACACATTAATGGCATAATTTAAATAAATATGACCATACATTCGAGATATTATACCGAGACCCCAGCAAAGCATTCTAGTTAATCGAATGACTATCGTAAGGACACCACAGAGGTGAGAACTAAGGTTGGGCCCTAGATCATCACCGGTCACGGTATAACCCTTCCGTTAAAGGTACCATGATAAGATGATAAGTATATAAGTATCACTTCAGTCACGCAATACTTCCTAAACTTCTGAGGGATATCAAACAAGTGAATCACTGGTATATTTCTAGCATTAATCAGCTGCATCCATCTTTTGGACAAGAATCAATCTAATATTTTCAGTTCCTGAAGCTGTGACTCTCTCACATCACTCAATCTAGAACCCATAATTAATTCTAAACAAATATTATTATCTTAAAAGAGTTCTTTACAAGGTAACTATAAAAACTGTGGAGCTAAGTATTTTACCTATAAATTTATGGTTAGGCTTTTTGTAGATCTAAATACAAATTGCAGGTAAATTTGATTTTACGATAAAAAAGAAACTGTACATGAATGAAATAAACATCCAGTATATTGTTACTAATCTATAATATTATAAAGTCTCATAGTAAAAATTAGAGTTTTACCGATATCATTAACGTAATACTAAATGGATGGCGGATCAATGACTTCTGTATTTGGCATTAAACTTGGAGACTTTGAGTTGACTTTAAATTTTTGCAATAAAGATGAATATAGAACAATGTGCAGGAATCTTGGCTATTTCTATATAAGGACCAACATTACGGTATTCTTGACTTTTACGATGCCCTGTCGCGGGAGGTACAAAGGCGGAGGCGCACACTCATAATAGTCGAGTGAATTCTCTCTAATGGGTTCTTTTTGAGCATTGTGGCATTGTAGTTGCTTATAAATGATTTACTACTCGAATGTATTTTGTTGATTTCTGCAGTTGCTGTCTTTGTATTTAATTTGCCTGTGTTTCTGTTGGACTAAAGCGTCATTTTCCATCGCCATTTTTGGATTTTTACTGTATATCCAAGGATAAAGTTTCCCCAAAAACAACTTTTTCGGAGATTTTGAAATTATAAATGATTTTGCATATATGCTTTCGATACATATCTGTTTCTCTTTTTTATGTATTTTTTATCTAATTTACTTCCATGTCTGTGAAGACTAAATTTTTTTAATTGATTTTTTTTTTCAAGTGCCGTAGTTAAGAAACTTTCTATAAATATGAGATATTGATGAAAATACGCTATTCAAATATTTTGAGAAGTTGGTTATCAGTTACAAGAATCAACTTAATGAAATTCTGTTATAATACAGAATAATTAATGTTTATAATATTAATGTTTATATAATTATAATAATTAATGTTTATAATACATAATTAAAAACTGAAAAGTGCAGAATGAACAAAATAAAAAATACTTTTTTAGTATATAATAAAGGTATTACATAAGCTGTCTTGGAAGGTTATTTTTCACATGACTAAGAGATATGATTTTGAAATCTAATATTAAATTTGTTATTACATAAAATTTTCTATGAATACAAATCGTCACTTTACTAAATTAGTTCGTCGTAGAATGATATGAAAACTCTTATTTTCTCATTTGTTGTCCAGCCATCATTTTGTAATTAAAAAATGAAAAGCCTTGAAAATTTGATTTCAAAATAATTTTTTTCTCATAACTTTGCTTTTCAAAATAATTTTTTTCTAATAACGGTTTCTCATAACTTTGCTTCACACTTTTTATATAACGAATAAATCTCTAACTTAATTTTAACATCAGAATTTAATCATTTTTATTTCATAAAATAGAAAATCATGCCTTGGTGTAATAAGAAATCCAGATTTATAGCATAAAACGTAGGCCAAATTTATTGATGTGAACTTTTTAGTGATCATTTATACTTGAGTAAATATTTTATAAAAAGAACTTGGATGAAAAAAAATATATATATATTATATAAGGATAAAAATGATGCAAAATTAAGTAAGCATTTTTATTCCATATATGTCCTCAAAGATACCGTATATATAAAGCTATTTATATTAATAATTTTTTTCACATAAAGCAATAAATTTTTCAGTTATTTTATGAAGAAAAAATGACGAAGAGATATGTGGAGAGAAGTGCTGTAGAAATACAGAATAAAATTCTCCAGCATCAATATTTATTTTTATTTCTTTGTATCATCGCCTTATCATTCAGTTCTTCAGTATCCTATAAAGCTTGCATATCTAAAGGAAACGCGATCAAGCTTTATAAGCAAATTCTTGAGAAACAGTTTTCTCCGATTAGATTATAGGTAATCTTCCGGAACGAAATCCTACATTTTCACATGTTTGCATATCATTTATGGATAGAAATATGTGCATAGAAATACATCCGGGTTTTTTTTATTTTTATGAAAATAGTGCTTTAAAATTTCAAAGGTGTTGAGCATAGAGTTCCATTTTAGAATTTAAAATAAATGTAGAAGAAAATACTGAAAAATTTGTATATATATTTTGTTATAGAAACTGGAAAAATGTCAAATTGTTATCTTTGATTTTCTTTCTTTTTTTTCGTAAATTCTTAAATCACTTGTTCTGAGACTTAGTTTGAAAACAGAGCGAGAATACTTCAGGAATATTTGAGTTTGAGTTTTTTTTTATTTGACACACAGAGGAATATGTGATTTTTAAATCAATTTCGTTTTTTAATAATATTTCGAGAAATGTAGTGCAATTATAACAATTCATATAGAGCACTCTTTTTATTGTAAAAGAAACTAATGCAAATAGAGCATATATTAATTAATGTTCTAAGTTTTAACAAAATATTTATGGTCATCTTAGCATAATATACCACATTATTTACAACTTTAATTCAACTAAACATTTAAAAGGGCATATTTTTTAAGTAATTGTTTAATAAAATATTTTTTGTATTAAAGTTTTGAATTGAAAAAAAATTAGATTGTTGTATAAATTAACTTAATAATTACTACAAATAAAATTAAGCTGATTTGTTAATTAATTTAATGAACTAAACATTAAAACACCTGGCTATGGTTTGACTTAAAACTTTGAAAGTTATTAGTCAAAGGCTCCCTATTGGCATACCAGAGGTGGGTATGTCAAAGTAATGCTGCTATTGGTGGAAAATGTCGAAAAGAATCGAAATAAAAAAAAAAGTTATTAAAGCTTATTTCTGTAAGTTCACATTGAAAAAGAAAAGTATGAAATTCAGAAGCTTATTTGGGAAATAAAAAAAAGCAAAAAACGTTTTGAGACATAACAGTTGATATTATTTACCACCAGTGCAATTAAAAACTAATGGCAGTGCAATTAAAAACTAATCATATTGCACAATTATGCGAAAGTCATATTGAAATAGAGTGTCCATTGAATAGTTGATTAAGAATTTGTTTTCATAATAAGACAATACGAAATTAGCATTTTAGTGTTGTTTTAATTTTATTTTGTATTATCATATAAGCGAAACCAGTCATTATAAATTCGCTAGACTGTATGGAGGATTTCATGATGGGAAGGAATTTATGACAGAGGGAAAAAATAATTAAAATGTTTCGCCACCATAGGTAATTTATCAAGAAATAACACATTAAAATTAATTAAATGTCGAACCTTTACATTAATTTTAAATATTTTTACAATGCATATGATTGGGAATTTTTGTATCATTCTAGACACTGTGGTGACGCTTTATAAGCCAGATAACAGCTGCGAGACATGAGTAATTACTTTTGTCTTGTGATCATGTTACTTGGCTACGAGTCCAAACATTGCGAATTCGGTCCTCGCTATCGCCAGTCGCTACAACAGTTTTAAACTATGTGTAATTTCTAAACAATTACACAATTAACACAATTTTTTCACACTTGTATAATTTAAACAAAGTTTCTTCAGTAAAACATCTTGCATCAAATAAATGCACACAAAAAATTAAAGTACAACGTGATGTCCATCATTTTCAGATGGCATGTGAAATAGCAAGTTGACATGTTTTGCAACTGCCTGGTGTCCGTGGAAATGTTTAGTACATGGTTCGAAATGCTATCTTTAAGGTCAAGTAATGTTCTTGGATTGGCACTACTTAGCAGATTTCAAATTCATTACAACCAAACTTTACATGGACTGATGTCTGGGGATGGAGCGGACAGACACATTTGGAAAACATTTACTTTTTGAGAAAACGCCAATATTTCGCTTTTTTTAATTCGAAAATTCCAAAATCTAATACAATTTTGAAATTAAAATTTCAAATATCGTTTCTAGGTACGCATTTTCAACCTCCCAAGTATATTAATATTAAATTTGAGGTAAAAAACATTTGGCGTATAGAGCGCCCAGAACACACATTCACAGATAAGCATACTGTAAAGAATTTGAGCGGAAAATTGCCGGAAAATAGATGGCAGCACCGTATTGATGTAGATCAAAAATGTGATGACATCACACCGGTAATACGTTTGGCAGACGGAGATTTTTTTCTGCGAGAGAGAGTGGTGTTGTGCAGCATGATGTTGTGTTGTGTTATGTGATGTTCAAAGTAAAAGGCATTGATGCCTTGTGATGGTGTTCTATCTTGTGGACTAAGATAGAACACCATCTTGTGGACTAAGATGGTAGTGGGAATGGATTTACAAATATTGTAATGTATGAATTTCCTATTGTTTATATGTTGTGAATGTTTTTTATGTTATGTATTTTATGTTGTGTGTTTTGTCCGACTGTGATATTATAAATAAACAAATTTAAAAGAGAAATTTAGCCTATTCACTCGGCTGTATTTTCATGACACCACAATACATCCACTTTTATTATTAGTAGAGAGATATGTCTTGTTATACATTCAAACAACATAGTGCTGGCAATTCTGAATGAAACTACATGAAGAATGTTCATCATTCATGAATTATTAAAAAAATATTAAATAGAAATTAGAATTCGGTTTTCAGAAAAAAAAAAGATGTTACTAAAAGAAAAGAATAAAAGTTAATTTTCTGTGTCTGCAATATGCTTTGTCAACATTCTAAATAACAAATCAATAAAAAGTAGTAATTTATAATCAGTTATTAAATCTCACTTAATTCTATTCTTTAAAGAATAAAAATCACATGCAAGCAAACGATAATCATTTGAAAATCCAAGGGACAACTATCTATTCGTTTAATCTATTAAATTTTATCAGACTTCATTCAATACTTTTCACAAATCTTCATTTCATATTTATTACATTTTGCATAACATTTTCAAACGTTTGCAAGAGTTTTTTTCAATTATTATTAAACTGACATTAATTCAAACCACAAGCGTAAAAATTTGAGTATTCCAAAATGTTCTTTCATCTAACTCATTACATTTTTTTTCTGATTTTGACTGAAAACAGACAATAAAAAATAAAAATAATCCATTATCAAATGTCACATTAAAATATGTCTCTATTTTCACTCATATAATCGAGCAAAAAAGTTTGAAACTGGTTACATTTAGATGACAGGAAACAAATTAAGGAACAAAAAAGAAAAGAAAGCAATTTCCTTTTCACAAAGTTATTGTTTTTATTTCTTGCTCGTGTCATTTTAAAAATCTTAAGAATGACAAAATAGTTCGAAAGACAATTAATCATAGTAGCTCTTAGTCGATATTGCTCCATCCTTAAATATTAAACAGCATTTTAAAAAAAGCTATAAAAAAGTGAAATATTTGTGTATTAAGGTAAAATTCGAAGAATAGTAAATGCAAATGTGAAAGTGATACTGAATAATTCATTTCATTTCATGTTAGATACATGACAAATAGTTTTTATAGAGAGAAGTCGTCTTGGATTTTATTTAAGAATGATACAGAAAAACATACCTAATGTAATATTTTTTGGACGAAAAGCCTTTATTTGAATAAAATGGAGATGGAAAAAAATCGAATTTTTCTTTTCTGAATAACATCAAAAGCATTTCTTGAAGGACACTTTCAAAATTAAGACGAATAACAAATCGATATTTCTAAAAGCAAAAAGATGTGTAAAAGATAAATGTAGTTTTGTTATTATCAGGTGAATTTAGACTATTTTTTATTAAAAGTTGTGAGACTGAATTTTTTTAAAGTTCTATTTATAAAAAAAAAGCATTTTGATATTACTGAGGTTGTTTTAATTCTAGGAGGAACGTTATGAAAAATGTTTTGAAGTCATTGGGTAAACATTCATTACTGATGCAAGAATGTATAAAGTTACCCGTTTTTTTTTTAATCTTTAAGAAAGGCTGTTTATTCAAACTCATAATGATTTTTATATAGAATTTAAAAATAAACACAATCTTTGGAATAAAAATGTCTGGCAATAATTTATTATTTGAAATGTAAACAAACTAATATAGTAGATTGGAAACGGTTTTTTTTTGTCCTTTTCAAAGAGAACATTTCTATTCCATTGTTGGAAAAAGTTTTAGAAATGCATAGTACTAAAATTTCTAAAATTAAAATAAGCAACATTATTAATTGAAAAAAAATTCCATCAATCGTTTCTTCTACGCAGAATAAAGACTCTAAACGAATAACACGTAAAATGAAATCGCTGGAAACAATATAAATCATAAACTGACTACTCCCCCACCCACCCGCACCCCCTCCGAAGACACACGGAAAAACTTGAATGAGCGCAAAAGTAAGACTGGCGAGAACTGTGGTTGAGTTCTAAGGGCATCACCAGCCACAGTGCAACCATTCCTTTTGGAAGTACACTCATGTCCAAAATTAAGGTCACAAAAATGTATTTTAAAGTAATTCTGAATGGCTACCAGTAAAATTTAAACAAATTATATTTTATATATTGTGAAGGACCGGTAACACGATATTAACCTTTGTTGTGGGAAAAAATGTTGTTTAGCATTAGTTTTTCAGGAACTACTGAAATTAGACCGTTTAGGCATCTGGGATTTTTGCCTGAAATTTTGTGAATATTGCATTAAAACAAAAAATTAAACTGCTTCCAGTGAGAATGAGTTCTCATAATCGTTTAGACGATTCCTTGAGATGGAGAACCATTGGCAGGCTTGAAATTGGGCAGTCTCAAGCGAAGGTGGATCGATGGTTATAAGTGGCCCCGAAACTGGTATCCAGGTTGTGGAATCAATTCCAAACTAGTGGTACTGTAACCAGGAAGGCTGGCCAAGGCCGTCACAGAGCAACGACGCCTGCACAGGATCGCTATTTTGCATTAAGTGCACGACGGCATAGGCTGACAACGGCTCCTCAACTTGCTCATGACCTTGCTGCTGCGTCTGGAATAAGAATTTCCAGACAAACAATATACAGACGTCTAGCAGAGAGAGCCCTTTATGCCCGGCGACCAGTTGAGTGCGTCTCTTTGACTGCATCCAACAGAAAAGCCCTGTTGTTGTTGTACCGAACACATCAGTCTTGGGCACAGCAAGAATGGAGGCGTGTTCTTTTCAGTGAAGAGTCGAGATTTACCAAACAGAGTGACACTCGTCGAATTTTCATCTGGACAGAACGAAGAGCTCGCTATCATCGAGAGCTCGCACCTACGTAAAAGAAATCGACAGATTTGGTGGCAGAGGAATCCTTGTCTGGGGTGGCATAATGTTGGGCAGTCGTACAGCACCTGCACGTCTTCGATGCAGGTACTGTCATTGCACATCGCTATAGGGATGAGATCCTTGAAGCATATGTAAGGTTGCTCCAGGGTGCTTTTGGCCCAGACTTCATGTTTAAGGACGATAACGCGCGTCCACACAGAGCCAGGATCGTTGATGATTTTCTTGAGGAAGAGGATATTCGACGTACGGACTGGCCCTCGAGGTATCCTGATCTTAATCCTATTTGGGATGGTTTCGGATTAGCCATTGCACAGCGTAACCCCCCTCCTAATACCCTACAACAGTTAAAAACCACACTTTTGGAAGAATCGAGTTTGTTGCTCCAAGCATTTATTGACACCCTCCTAAACGGTATCAAAGCCCGTTGTGAAGCCTGTATAGCAGTGCACGGTGGTCACACTCCATATTAGACAGGCTTTCCCTGAGAAAAATGCTTTATCTCCGATTCATAATATAACACTTTTGATATACCCTGTTTCTTAATTCCCAATTAAAATCTTTTAAATGTTGTTATGTGTCTATGTTCGTCCTTCCATTGTAGTGTACCTCTGTGCCAAATGTCACTGCAACACAGTGAATAGTTTTTCATTTTTGACAGATTTTATGTTTGTGACCTTAATTTTGGACATGAATGTACGTCCCGTCATTGATGGGAGGTATCCAACTCCCACCTTTTCGTACACCCAACAGTGAACCAACCACCATGCCAGAATCTTCACATCCTCAATTACAAGGTGCCCCCCTATGAGACTGGTAATAATATAAAATCTGCCGGCATAGAAATCAATTGCAAAATCCATAAATACATCAATACGTTTAGCCTCATTAAGTGTAGTATTAAACCAATATTTACAACTTAAAATAGCAAAAAAAATACATATTCACCAACTTTTGATGAGGCATGTGGCTCAATAGAGAACAGTTTGTTGAGTCGATGTGGGAACTATTTATTTTCTATTTGGACCCTTAATAAATCATCTATTTACTAAATGGCAACAACAAAATAGGTCTATTTATTCTCAAAAATGAAGAGAAAAAATGTGCACGCCTAGGTCCGTCACTTCAAAGAAAGTTTTAATAAGGAATTTATGATTGTTATATTCTCTTTTAATGGGAAAATAAAATAAGAGGGGAGGGAAAAAATGTTAAAATCAAATCAATGTACTAATAATAGAAAGTTTTACGGTCGATATTTATAGAAGAAATTCCATATCTTTTTCCCAGGGAATTTTGAAGGTGAAATTTGAGCAAGACATAAGCCACGAGTCTTACTTCAAAAATTCCTTATTCCTTCAAAAATGGAGGCTGATACAAGAAACTGCACATATACTCTTTCAACATGTTTCTTGTGAGTTCTCCTCTTTAACGTTCTAAAAATCTATAAACAACTCTGTATTTTTAAACGTTTTTTTATTTGAACATGACGGAGTTCATTTGCTTTTTAAATAGCAGTACAGAGTAAATTAGAAATTAAATTACTACTTCATAGAATTTCTTTTTCTCATTACGTTTATTCATACAGCAAAATTATAATATATAGAAATAATTTTAAAAGTCTTCTTTGGATTATAATTAATGTTCCATTGTTAATTCAGAATTTATTTTCATTTGAAATTTGTAAAATACACACAATCGAGGTTTGAATGAATTGTTGATCAGGATTTAGAATAAAATATAACTTAATACTGGATATCTTCTGGATACGAAGAATTTGCCCTAAGTCTTTTTTTAAACTAAAAGATAAGCAAATATTTGGAGAACTGGACATTTCAATTATTTTGTACTTCACAAATTCTTGAAGCAATTTTCTTTATTTATTTTGACAACAGCAATATTAAGAAACGCTTTGCAAACATTTATTGAAAGTCGTCTGCAGTTCATATTAACTAAGAGAAAAGAATGCAGACGATATTGTCAGGTTTATTAAAATATATTGTTATTTATTTCTAACAACACAGAGCCAAATAATTATATATATAATTTTGCCTTTTCAACACAAGTGATACATAATTCTTTTCCCTTCTTACATGACTGAATTAGAAATATGGTTTATATCATTCGTATATAAAAATAGCTCGAAATAATTTCGATATAGACTATTTCAGAAAAAAAGACATTGTTATAGTTAAATTTCGAAATAGACTATTTCAGAAAAAAAGACATTGTTATAGTTAATCAGACATTATTTATAATATAACGATTTGTGACTACAATTCATTTTTTTAAGTATTATAAAGGTTATTTATAATAGTCGATCATACAATCGATGTTTTTGCAATTTCAAATGTTCAAAATATTTTTCAAAGTCTGCACGTCTGAAGATTTATTTTCCAAATTACATTTTGAATTTCTCGACAGACTGGAAAGCAATAAAGCGATAATTTCTTTCTATCATTTTGAAAGATATAGAACGAAGAAAAGATTACATTGTTTCCAAGAATCCCTTCAGGTATTTCTTCTATCTGTATTTAAGTGGTGTATAAGGGTTTAAGTGGTATTTATAATATTAATTTCAACGTTGATTTTGAAATTCGTAATTAAGTAATTGAATCATCCTTAGGCTAGTTTTAAGCTACCATTTTTTGTTTTACAGCAAAAAAACTTTTTTTTTTCCAAAAATTTTTTTATTATTTTTTATTTTATTTTCCAATTACTCAAAATTAGGTTATTAGATAAATTGTCTATCTTCTTTTACATTTAAAAGTTATTGGAATAAATTATTTAGAAAAGAAATTTATTTTCTTTCAAACAAATTTTTAATGAATTGTTTGCTTACTGCATTGCTGTAAGATGCATTTATAAAATGTTTTACCAAAACGAAAATTAAAGTACTCCATAATATTTTTCAAAATTTTGTTAAAAATTTTTGACAAAAATCTAATTAAAAGATAGTGTGCCGTTTCATTTTTATTCTTACTGAAATTATTTAGAATAATCATTTTAACTGTCTTCTTTCAATCATTAATGAACATGTAATTTAGATTTATTGAAAAATGAAATAATTCACTTAGCGTTTTAAATTAAGGCATTTATCAATATGAAGGCAGTTGAAAGAGAATGAAATATGTAAATGTTTACTGAACAAAATTGAATGCATAAAGTGGTGTGCATTTTGATGCGCAGAGTGAAAAATATATTGAATAATGAAAGTTACTCATATACGTGACAAATTTGAAAGCTGTAGATCAAATAGTCTATCGTGTATAGAAAGCATCTAAACTCACCTTGCTCCCCACAACGCACACATTTTTAATACATTATAATTTTTAACACATTAATATATATATATACAAATAAATACAGTGGCTCAAAAATTGAGAGTACACCTTACGTTTACTTGATAAATGCGACTTTCAATATAAATAACACATTAACGGGAAGTGCAAACTTGTTTTTATTTTTACACATAACAAATGGTTTAATTTAGAGTAAAAATAAAGAAAAATCAACGAAAAATTTCTAAATTGAAAATTTTCAGAAGCATTTTAAATAAACATCCGCAGAATTTTGCCTCAAAAAATTGAGAATACACCAATGAAATTTTTGCAATATCACGCATAGAAACAAAGTGTCACTATTAAATTGCATGTCTTTTGGCTCTTATAATGGTCTCTAAACGTCATGGTACCGATTCGACCCATTTTTGGTGGTATCTGAAGTTATTTTATCCCATTCTTCTTGCACCACTTGTTTTAAATGGGTTTTGTTTTTAATTTTGTATTTTTGAACCACTTTTTCGAGTATCCCCCACGAATATTCAATGGCATTGATGTCAGGGTACTGTGGTGTGTGTGTAACTGTTGTTTACAATGAAAAAGACATCATATTTTGACGTTACGTGCATTCTGTTTGGGGTCGTTGTCCTGCTGGAAAATGGAATTTCCATCTAAACTCAAATTTTTAACACTTTCCTTTAGATTGCTGCTACCATATGGTTCATCCAACTTGTTTCAGAAACTTTTAAAATCATAGGCAGAATTGTAAGTGCTGAAACTGTGCTAAATGCCATTAAACAAGCTGGATATAAAAGTAGCATTGTTAGAGAGAAACCATTCACCAGCTTGCAAATTCAGAAAAAGCATTTAAAGTTTGCAAAAACTCATGAATTGAAGACAAATAACCTTTGGAAGAAATCTATATTTAGTAATGAAAGAAACCTCAACATTTTTGACAGTGACAACCATCTTACTGTATGAAGAAAGCCTAATACTGCTTTGTGTCCAAAAAATTTACGTCCTACAGTTAAACATGATGGTGACTCCGTGATGATTTGAGGTTACATGGCTTCATCCGGGGTAGGAAATTTAATTTTTATAGATGGCATTATAAATGATACGGTTTACTTGGATATACTTGGAAGCAATCTAAAGGAAAGTGCTAAAAATTTGGGTTTAGATGGAAATTTCATTTTTCAGTAAGACAATGACCCCAAACAGAATACACGTAACTTCAAAATATGGTGTATTTTTCATTATAAATAGCAGTTACACACACCACCACAGTACCCTGACATCAATGCCATTGAATATTCGTGGGCCATACCCGAAAAAGGGGTTCAAAAACACAAAATTAGAAACAAAACCTATTTAAAACAAGTGGTGCAAGAAGAATGGGGCAAAATATCTTCAAATACCACCAAAATTTGGTCGAATCGGTACCATGACGTTTAAAGGCCATTATAAGAGCCAAAAGACATGCAATTTAATAGTGACACTGTATTTCTATGCGTGATATTGCAAAAATTTCATTGGTGTATTCTCAATTTTTTGAGGCAAAATTCTGCGTATGTTTATTTAAAATGCTTCTGAAAATGAATTTAGAAATTTTACGTTGATTTTTCTTTATTTTTACTCTAAATTAAACCATTTGTTATGTGTAAAAATAAAAACAAGTTTACACTTTCCGTTAATGTGTTATTTATATTGAAAGTCGCATTTATCAAGTAAATGTAAGGTGTACTCTCAATTTTTTGAGCCACTGTATATCTATAACTGCTACCAAATCCAAGGAGATTAGTAATTTGATATTGCTTGAAACAGAACCTTAGTCTTTTTTCTAATGACAGATCAGAACAAAAACACCGTCATTAATTTAAAGCCTTTAATTTTAGAGATGAAACTAAGCCTTAAGTTTTATTCAAAACTTGACATTATTTTGTCACAAAAACTACCGATAATGACAGATAAAAGAAGCATTTAAATTATATTTGGTATAATTTATAATGCACAGATATATATAGATGGCTAAACGCAGTAAGAACGGTTTCGCCTGCGTTTTTTTTTCTCTATTTGTAAGAAAAAACAAAATACACAAGATTTTACATCGTGCAGTTTTAGAGTTCTTGAGAAGTGTATTATATTATCGAACTCTAAGATGATTTAGAACTCCTGATTCTCATTCAAACATTATAATTGATTAAAAAAACGTTGAAATTTCAACAGAATTCCTAATTAGAACCTTCAGAACACAATTTTGAAATTATGAATTGCCTTTCCATCTGTCAACACGATAATGTGAAAACATTTTGAGGTAAAACAATAGAATTTGGTACGTTGTTTATACACTAATGTTATAGATTTATGGTTAAATTTTGATTTATATAAATTCTATTTCTACTAATCAAATTTTCCAAGAAATAAAAATATATAATTACATAAAAGAAACTTAAGAAAGTTATCTTACATCTGATTAAAATAATAATCATGACATTCATTTCGCTCTTTGGAAAAATAATTTCATTTGAAACTGCTCAAATTTTATTTTAAATGAATAAGGTATGAAGTTATAAATCTGAACAAATCAGGCGTTGTAGAAAATATAATAAAAATGCATGAATAATCATTTAAAAAAATAATATTTAAGCCTTTCATCTGTCTTTATTTTTTTCCATAAGAGTTGTGTGCATTTGAGATATTCATCTAAGTCTCAAATGTCTGCTGAAAATGGTACACAGAATCTAATGAATCTAATGTTTACACATTCGTTTTGTAAATTCAATAAGTTTTTATAATGATTTATTTGTTCTGCCATTTGCTTTTAAAATGTTTTGTCATTAAATGATTTTTATTTTCGCGTATACGAAATGCATAAAGAGAAATTATTGCAATCCTAAAAAAATTGATATTTCAATTTTTTCATGTATATATGAAAAATTTTAAACCAAATTTTAAAGCAAATTCGCCACTTGATTAACCAACCACCTGTCGTTATTTACCTCCGCGTGCATGTAGACGCGATAAATCCACTTGTTAAAACTGCATTTAAAAGTAAATAAAGTTGATTGCATAATTTTAACATTAAGTGTAGAATTTTATATATTTTGAATTAAATCTGTTAACTTGCGGATCACAATCCGTCGATCTGTAAATAAATAATATTTTGTAATAATATAACAGCCATAAAATAAATGGTTCTTAGCACACGGGTTTTCTAGTAAAATTAGAAGTTCAATTAAAAATTTTGATTTCAATCTGAAGAAGGAAAAAAAAAAACCTTGCCCAAAATGAATAATTGGCTTTCTTTACTATACTATGAAACAATATCTCCCCACAGAGACCTCAAGAATGGGGAAGAGAAGCTTCTGGCTTAGTGATTGGTTCTCGCTGCCCTGATGAATAGAGAAATGACATGCAATTGGCTATCCTCTACCGTTGACAGGATGTGCATCCTACCGGATGTGTTATACCGTGGCCGATGATGGCCTTTAGGGCTCAAACGTATTTTTCGTCAATGTAGGCATGATGTTGCGGTCATTCAGATTTATCCCAATGCCTTAGGCTGGGGCAGAGTAGCCTTTTGTGGTTATATTACAAAATGCAGAACCCTCAATTACCTAGATAGGAAAACATGGATCACAATATAGCATGATATTACATAATGTTATACAATATTCTTTAATATTATACAATATTGCGAATATTGTTTATTATCATATTGTACGATATATGTGTGCTACTAGGGTATGGGACTCTGAAAAAAAAACTTTGTTCCCGCTGGTTTCAGGCCTTACTCATGATTCACCATTTTTTTTTACCGAGAACGAGAAATACAAGCTTTATTATACAGCATGTAACAAACTTTCAGGGAGACGACGCCAACTTATTTTGAGTAAATGTTATGGGAAAATTATAAATCAATTTTTAAATCAATCAAAAAATTATAAATCAATTTATATGAAAATTATAAATCTAATTAGAAGAAAGGTGTTCGCATTATAAAAATAAATAATAAATATGCAAGCTAAAAAAATCAGATTGTTGGATTTGATATGGTTTTAAAAATTTCCCACCGGAAAAAATATTGTAGTTCCCTTTTTTTCTGATAAATATTTATTTTAAATATTTTATAAAGAAACTTTGCGTACCACCGATAAGAATTTTTCTTATTCAATAGTTTATTCAACACATGATAGGAATATACTATATTTTCTATATTTTTGTACCCATTTTATAAATATTTACTTTCATCATATTGAAGAAAAAATTATGACTGTTAAAGAGAAACCATCTTCGAAAGCATAATAATGAAAAAATTCAGAATTCTTCCTAGTTAAAAACAATGAACACTTTGCGAAACTTCAAGAATGGCCCAAAGAAAATATTACACGAACAATATTATTTTGATGGGAAAATCGCAGATTGGGGGAAAAAAAGCAAGGACAACATAAAACATAATAATCATTTGTATTCCTTTTTTTTTTCTTTTTACTTTCTACCAAATTTATCTGCTTTGAGAAAAGAATTTTTGCAACTTTTTATTTTTCCCTAATGTACAATCAAAGTGAAGAATCATCACAAGTTAGCATCAATGAAAATAAATTATTTTCTTTTAAATCATTAGATCAACCTAAGAAAGCAAAAAATTGAATTTATCTACAAAGCATTTTTTAGAAACATTTGAAGTAAATTATAATTAATGTTTTTTCATTCCTTTCTCCACTGACATGAGGAAACTGTATTTAATTTCTAATATTTTACATTCACATCTCGAAAAGAAAAAAAAAGAACAGAATGAAAACTAAAAGGAATAGACTATTCATGGCTTTGGTTTAGCTTAGTTATATTAACGTCCAATTTTAAAGCATCACTATGGCTATTTTGATACGAACCTCGTTCTTTTGAGTCGCTCTCAGGTGACGAGGACGACAGCTGAGTTGATATCCCCCCTCCCCTTCTCTCGCCGAACAAACTTCCATACCACACCAGCTGGGGGTCTTTGGCAAGCGGCGGATTTAACGTTCACCAGACCCTCTTACACGACGGTACTTAGATGGAATCGGGTCTCAAACCTGAAGGTCTCCGGTTCAGAAGTAGACTTTATCGCAGACAACCGCGGCCTCTGTCTATTCCTGGCCTCTTCCTCTTTAAATAAATATTTATAATTTCCTGATTCATATTATTTTTTGCATAAATTGTATGCTTTAATTTGAAATTAATTCACATTTTATTGATTAGAGAACTGTCAGACATTTGTTTTCCATGAATATTTAGTAAAGTCTAATTCTGTTGTACTTTTAACATCATTCTTATATAAAGGCAGTATGAAAAAGTTATTTTTTTAATTTATTAAACAATCTTTTTTTTTCAATTTCTTGATTTATTTCTGTAACATCTGGACAATTATCTATGCCTATAAAATAAATTCAGTAATAAACTGAATAAAAATAACAAATAATTTATTTACATGCGTATTTTTAATCTTTAAAAATTTATTGTTTGTTTGTTTCTTATGGCACTTGCCACTGACAAGCCCACTGTAACGAAGACAGCGATTTAAGCCTGAGGGGAACGTCTCTTATTTTTTATAGCAGCGCCAACTAGGGCCAAGAGTACGACTTTGCCACTCACGCATCACTCATTCGCTTGCACAACCCCTTTTTACAGGAGGGCCCATTCACACATCTCACAGATAGAACAACAGAAGAACAACCATGCCCAAACCGGGACTCGAACCCGGGACGCCCAGATCACGGGGAAGACGCGCTACCCCTATGCCAGGACGCCGGCTTAAAAATTTATTAAAGCCATTAATATTTATTTTTTTATCTTCCATTTTAGATTATAATGAAAATAAGTTATTTTAATTATTAAATTAATTTAAATAAATGCAACTTAAATACTGAAGCTTTATTAATCACCATATAAGTATGCAAAAACATTGTATAGGATACCATCTTAATACAAATAAAAGTGTTTGTGTCTATATATGCCTATATATATGCAATTATATTCTGTATTTCCTCTTAAACAACTACTCAGTATTCGATATTATTGAAAAAAAATAGAGATTTCTGTAAACCTTTGAGCGTACGAAAATTAATTAAATATTCAATTTAACAAAAATGTGCCTTTTTAAAATTTTGAATCAATTTACCAATATTTTCTTTAATTTCTCTTTCATCTTAATATGTCTTTTATCGATGATTTTATTGGTCTTAAAGTAGCAATTTAACCATATTTAAAACTAAGCTTAAATCAAACGAAGACAATCCTTCTTATATTTCAACAAATATGAATAAAATTTGCAGCACTTACATTACAAATATTAATAATTTTTCTCGGAAGATAATGATGAATATTAAATTCTCCTTTGGTTCAAATAATATTCTAATTTCAATTGAAAGAATATAGCAATGGAATTTTGTATATTATAATATTTTATTGAAAAATAGTTTTTATGTTAAAAATATTATACATGAAAGTTTTCTATCCCAATCATTGTTGGATCTTAGTAAAGAAAACTTCAGATGCAGATTTGAAACTGATTTTTAACTCTCACGCTCTGGGTACGTATCTTGGAAATGGTTAACATCAAATAACAATCCTTGATAAATAAAACAAATCTTCGTAAATTACAAACTAAGCCATCATGAGTAGCACAATTTAACGAATAATATGTTCTACTTTCGGAATGAATATTGTTATACAGCAGTTACTTCCGGTGGCGCAATGGACCTGATGATTTCATGATGATTTTCTCTAAATTTAAATATATATATATCTGCAATATTTATAGACAGGAGCATGAAACTTAACATTAGTTTAGAAAACGGTAATGTTAACCTTTTACTTATTCCTGCTTTTAGACAATAAGGAAATATAAATATTTAATTTCTTAAATTTTTTATTCCCAACTTCTAAAAAAGCCAAACTGATTTTATACATTTTCCAACCTTATTTAATAAAACTTTGTAGCTGAAATTAGTATGCGTCTAATTTCAATTTTTAAGGAAATAAAGCTTGTTCCATTTTTTTTTTTTTTTTTTTTTTGCTGTATCCTGTAAGCAGCACCGAGTTACCTGTGATTACGCAATTCTAACAATTGCACAAATGATTTGTGTGGTAAATTACAACACTGGAAACATTACCTAATTAAATATATATATATATATGTTCCAATTATTAAAGTTCTGATACGAAATTCAGCTTTAATAAGTTGCTCAAAATTAGTAATAAACAATAGACAAAAGTAGTAATAGTAGTAGACGTAAGTAATTTTAATTTTATGAAACGTAATAATAGATTCTGCGAGCCCTCTAATAACACAATAAAAGTCCCTTAACAAAAGAAAAACACACTCCGTCAGATATTTGATGATTTTCGTTAGTTAACGGCATCAACAAACAATGTATAACATACAAAATACATCAGCATTAAAATTGCATTAACTCTTCCATATTTTAATAATTTCCATTTTAGGTTTGAATTCATCTTAGCAAATAATTGTATGCGTGGAATATTTATTGAAGTTCGGATTCAGTTTCAAGTGTTTTAATGTTTATTTGGTTATTTAATTCATTGGTTCTAAAGCATTTATTGTTGGACATGAAAAGAAATCAAACCTGTAAGGCAGTGGTAAACCGATTCGCAAATACGCTTTTTGGGATACTATCTTATTCGTAAAATATTTCAGTATATATTCCGATTTTGTTTCTTTATAAATTATTCAATATTACAACATCATGTTAAATCCGTCTATTTACTGTAATGACTATTTACTGTAATTAGTCACGTTTATGAAACGACCCGTTTCATGAGGAAACTCTTAAATGCAATATTACTGAAGTGTGATTATATGTTTTATTTCAGTAAAAGAAACCAATATAAAAACATAATATATATTCAAAATATTCGTCTTGATTCAATTATCTCTATTTATTACAGTACTAGTTAAAAAGTCCGGCGCTGCTAGGTCTTAAAATCCTTACATGTATAAAAATTTTAACTTAGAAACTACTTTGTATAAAATATTACACGAAATACTTTTATAATCTAAAATCTTTGTCCTTTATTTTATTTATTTTTTTATTATTATTATTTTATTTTTCATTAGAGTAAGAATTAAATTAGACGATTTTTAAAAATTACTGATGGCTAAATTAATTAGCTTAATTTGTAATCATTAATATTTATTACATATTATATACAAACTCTGTTCACATATACTGAGATAACAGGAAGGTTTTCTTTATTAGATAGACTTAAACCTAGCTTTGAGCATGTTTAAAACGCTGCTTTAAGATTGTGATGCCTCCAAGTAGCTGTTCCGGCCCCGCGGCTGAAAGGAGATGAAGTAAAGAGAGAGAAACAGCTCTGCGGAAGTGTGCGGCTATTACTGGTAAGAGTGTGTGTTGGTAGGAGCTCCAGTGGAAACTCCGAGAAATGAGTTTAAATTTAAATCAGTATTTAATTTTATATATGTAAATCGTTATCGTATGCATTTAATATTCTTAAAGTTCGGATTCAGTTTCAAGTTTTTTAGTGTCATTTATACGTTTATTATATTTAATCTATACTTATATAAATCTCAATGTGTGTGTGTTGGCGCTCTACAGGCCAGACCGTTTGACCTACAGCTACCAAATTTGGCACATGCACACCTTGGAGGTCGGGAATGTGCACCTGGGGTCCCTTTTTTGAATTTTTAATTAGAATTTTAATTATTAATTAAAAACTACATTCCCGCCAAAAACATCTTCATTTTCCCCACCACCAAATGAGTAAAGTTTCAGTGTTTTTCCCCTACACTAATAAGGCTAGGCTTTACATTTTTCGGCCGATTATTTCAAACGATTCTGTTTATTTTCTTAATGTTTGATGCATTGAAATTCAAACATTGCTAATTAATCGATCTTACAGATTCATACTGAAGTACTTTTGAATTAAAATAAAACAGAATAAAGGAAATAAAAAATTTCTAATCTGCATAGTGTTACCCCAACTGGCGTAGAAAAATTCACGCATTTGCGTTACCGTAACTGGTGTTGAAAATTCACGCATGCGCATTGTGTTCTGAATGTTGACAACAAATAAACGGATGCGGACTTGATTTAGATTATGTTTAGGTTAGTTGTATGCTTTTGTAATTAAATTGTATTTATGTTAGTTATATATTTTTGTATATCTTTAAGTACTACATCATTTTTTAAATAATTTTTTTAACCTGTTTTCAACCGACTATTTTAAAGATTCGTTTTACTTTCTTAGTGTTTGATGCACTTAAAATCAAACATTGTTAATGAATCGATCTGCTCATGAGGAATATGAGAAAAGTTTTTTGACAAATTCTTGAGATATTACATAAATTAAGAAATATATTCTTTAGTGCTCATAAAGTTTAAACGCTCAGTGACTCTGTTTTCAGTAATCATATTACAAAAACAAATGCTTTGTTTCAGTAAAAAATATTATACTAGCCGCCTTTGGCGACCAGCCGGTTCGCCAATCTTAATGTTCGTTAAAATTTTAATAATTAAATATTTTATGCAATTCCTACTTTAATAGATTCTTCAGCAAAATATTTTAAAACTTCAAGTTTTGATAGTCATGTAATTCACTCATAATATTATAAAGGCCTTCAGTCATAACGTGATATGAATTTTCTAATTTTCTGTTACCCCTCGTAGAATTTATGCTTTAAATTAAAGTGTAAATGATTAATCTGCAATTAATATCATAATATTTTTTACTGAAACAAAGCATTTTTTTTAATAATAGAATACTGATAATAGAGTCACTGAGCGTTTAAACTTTATGGGAACTAAAAAATATCTTAATTTATGTAATATCTCATAATAATTCAAGAATTTGTCAACAAAATTTTCTCAGATTCATCATGAACAGATCGATTCATTAACAATGTTTAATTTTAAATGCATAAAACACTAAGAAAATAAAATGAATCCTTTAAAATAATCGGTCTAAAACAGGTTTAAAAAAACTACTTAAAAAACGATGTACTTAAAACTATAAGCATATACAACAAAATATATAACTAACATAAATACAATTTAATTACAAAAGCATGCAACTAACCTAAAAATAATTTAAATCATTGAAAACAGGTTAAAAAAAAAACTACTTAAAAAACGATGTACTTAAAACTATAAGCATATACAAAAAATATATAACTAACATAAATACAATTTACTTACAAAAGCGTACAACTAACCTAAAAGTAATTTAAATCGTCCGTTTATAATGGTTGCCATGCCAACAATCAGAACACAGTGCGCATGCGTGAATTTTCTTCGCCTTTTACGGTAGCGCAAATGCGTGAATTTTTCTACGCCAGTTGGGGTAACGCTATGCAGATTATACATTTTTAATTTCCTTTATTCTGTGTTATTTTAATTCAAAAGTACTTCAGAATGAATCTGAAACATGGATTAATTAACAATGTTTAATTTTAAATGCATAAAACATTAAGAAAATAAACAGAATCGTTTGAAATAATCCGCCGAAATATATTAACCCTAGCCTCATTACTGTTGGGAGAAAAAAGAAACTGAATCCTGACTCATTTGGCATTGGGTAAATTGGAAGATTTTTTTTGGCGGAAAAGTTGGCGGTGGGGAAAATGGAAGATTTTTTTGGCGGGAAAGTTAGTTTTTAATTAATAATTAAAATTCTAATTAAAATTTCCAAAAAACGGACCCCAGGTGCACATTCCCGACCTCTAAGGTATACATGTACCAAATTTGATAGCTGTATGTCAAATGACCTGGCCTGTAGAGCGCCAACACACACACATACACACACACACACACATACACACACACACACACATTGAGCTTTATTATAAGTATAGATTAACTGCAGATTAATCCTTTCCACTTTAATTTAAGGCATAAATTCTACGGGAGCGAACAGAAAATTAGAGAGATATATATCACGTTATGACTGAAGGCCTTAATAATATTAAGAAGGAATTATATGACTATCAAAATTAGATGAAGTTTTAAAATATTTTGATGAAGAAGCTATTAAAATAGGAATTGCATAAAATATTTAATTATTAAAATTTCAACGAAGATTGATTGGCGAACCGGCTGGTCGCCAAAGGCGCTAGTCTATGAAATAAAATAAACGTGACTTGCTAAGAAAAGCGTTATCACTTGTATCAAGGCACTCTACAAAGACCAATAAAAGAATTATTAAAAAATGTATCAAAATAAAATAGTCATTTTTAAAAATAATGTTTGAATAATTCAAAATGCAAAAAGATGTATTGATTTAAAATTAATTGAATGTTTAATTTTTTGTTTGAAATGTTGACCAGCATTCTTTCTCATGTCCAATAGAACAAGTGCACAAAATTCGGTTAATTTAGGCTTAGTTGTTTAAGAGCAGATGTGGAGCATTCAAGCATTTATGCATACATTGCAATAATAACTTGTTATATTAAGATAAGAAATCTGTTAACATGTATTATAGGTGGCACGATTTTGCTATGGCCAATATAAAATATTTGGTTGTGTTGTGGCATTCATAATTGGTTCCCTGTTATTATCAACATAAATTCTTTGAAATATTAATTGTTCGTAAAAAGATGAAAAAGTAACAAAAAATCCAGGAAATAAAAAAAAATGTTCAATTAATTCATTACTGAAATTCGAGCATTATTATATAAAAAATAAGTAAATAACAAAGTTTCTGTGTGTTTAACAAAATCAGAAAAAAAAAATACATTTTTTTCAGAGGAAGATCATTTGGGATTGTTTAATTAGATGTTTATTTTCTCTGATAAGTAAAAATTTTTAAGTAAAATTGTTTAAATATTTTTTCACTGAAGAAATCTGCTTAATTTGTAACTAAATCTTTGTTCTACTCCTCTGATATTTTAGATTTTTTTTTCTTTTTAGATCAAAAGAAAAAGAGAATGTTTTTTTAAATGAAATTTTTCTTCGTGTTCTTTTTTTTTATAACTGGAACTAATTATCTCAATTAAAGAATTGTTGATCGTTGCAGTTTTAAACGCTTTTATGTTTGTATAAAATTATAATTTTCCCCTTAATTTATTGAGCATTCTATAGAATGACTAGAATAGATTAATATAAAAGCTGTCAAAATGATTGCATTCTTTGTTATCGCAATAAATGAATAAATTTCAAATTCCTATTTTAGTTATAATGTTACTTATGGCACTTTGCAAGCCCGCTGGCGGATCTGTCAGTGATTTAAGCCGAGTGAGTGTCTCTTGTTTTTTTCAATAGCGCCAACTGGGGCCAAAAGTATGACTTAGCTACCTCATGCGTCACATTCGCTTGCACATAGAACACAGAAGAACAACCCTGCCTGAACCGAGACTCGAATCCGGGACGCGCAGATCAGGGGAAGACGCGCTATCCCCATACTAGTTCGCCGGCATTTTAGTTATAATATTCATCATATAGGTTGAAACTAAATTTGAAATATAATTTTATATTTAATTTCATTTTTTTCAATATTGGTTGAGTTGTTCACAAAGTGCGATCTATTAAGGCTCGAAATTTCCCTTGACAATTTTCAGCTATGAAATCAGAAGATCTTAGCTCGAAACCCGATTCTGGTAAAAATGTATCATTTACATTAAATAGTTTAACTTAAATCTGACATTGGGGGTCAAAAATTTCCCTGCGATGGCGGCAACTTTTCAAAAAGAGATGCCAACACAGGTATAACTCTCGTCATCCTGCCACGGAATGGATAAATAAATTTCGTCCAAAATTCGATAGAAATATAAAAATTTCATGTTAAAATCCATATACCAAATTTTATCCATCAAATTTTTTCGGATAAAAAACGCGGATGTTACATTGTTTCTGTTATATTGTGATCACGGATAATGTTTAGAATGTACTTTTAGAATTCAGCAAGCTCTGAAATGCAGAGGTTCCCCAAAATATCGAATTCGAATGTTTTTCCTATGATTTATATATCGAATATCGAGAAGTTAAGCCCTGGAGGGAATTAAAAAAGATTATTCATTGAAAATCACTAAGTATAAAATGATTTAGAATTAATTTGAGATTAAAAATCATATTTTAATGGAGAATTAGAAGAATTTGAAAAACAAATTCGTATTAAAAAAAGTGGAATGAAGCAAACTCCAATATTTTAGAAGAGCTATAAATAGATATCCAAGAAAAAGATTCGATTTGAAAAACAATACTGCAGAAATCAATCGTTTGATAGCTGAATACACTCTCTAATAGGCCTCTCAATGTAAGCGTAGAGCAATACAATGAAAAAGTACATTGCTCTTTGACCATGAAAAGACCGCTGAGCAACGCACCTTTTCCATGTCATTTGGTGGGTAGGTAATTAGTCGTCTGCACCACCTAGAGACCCCAAAAACAGCAAAAATGTTACGGAGGTCCGAAAACTATGAATCACTCCATACGTCCCAGAACACCTGCCAAAAAACTCCAGAAGGCGAATGCAGAAAAACAGTCACGTCCACTTGCGTACAGCAGTCAATGAACCCCATGATGTTAAGGTCGACAGTAAAAAAAATGGCGTGGTCATTACCTTGGTTTTATCGATCTGCGCGCTTTCCGCTACATTTCCATTACTCATAATAGGGAGTTTAATCCTCCAGCGTATTCAGTATGGATTTCTTCATACTCATAGATCCACGAAATAACGCTGATAATGGTGGTGTGTTCGCTGAACTTGAGAGATTTTTCTGGGAACTAATGAACGAAGGACACATTGACGTTCTGGGATTCCGGGTAATTTCATTACATTTTCCGGTTAATCTTTGGACCCCGTTTATTGGGTGTGTTAGTTTCAGGGGCAACGATATTTTTTTTTTCGTGTCTTTCGTAAATTTTCTCATTTCTGTATCCGAAAGTTTTCTTATTATATCAGAGGCTTTTCTATTATTAATTATTGATTGGCTTTTCTGGTTATGATTATGCTTATATAGGATTTAATGCAAACCAATACTGACATGTAAGTAACTTCGATTGCTGAGCGTTTATTTTTATATGTTTTATATAATAAAAAGAGAGGATATTTTTAAAAATCCATTTTTATTATTATTATACTAAAAATTAGAAAAAAAAATTATGTCCATCAAAAAATTCAACAAAAAAAAAAGCAAAAAAAAAAAAAAAATCTAAAGATACTTTTTATGTACAGTTGACCACCCCACCACTACTGAACGAAGCAGTATCGACAGCCAAAATCTAAAGATGCTGAGAAGAAACTGTAACTTTAGTAACAATCATAATATACTGGGTGTTTATAAAGTCCCGGACTCATTTTGATGTTTAATAACTCATAAAATAATGAAGATATAAACAAACTTATGGCATTTATTGATGGAATAACTCATATATTTTCCTTTTCATGTTTGAATATTTTTACTTTTGTAAATATCGTCTGCACGTGTGGTTAACTTCAGATAATTTCATTTTCCAGTCTAAATATCTGTACTTTTCTAAATATCGTCTGCTTATTAATTGCATTTTTCTCTTTTGTTTTTGGCAACTATTGCAATGTTATGTTTACTTTTGATGTGTTTGTTCTATGTAGTACTTTTGTATGTGATGTTTTATTCGAGCGGATATTAAGGAGAATGCATACACCACAAGAGAAAGCACAGATTTTATGGTGGTTGATAGAAACGAAATCGATAGTGCAAGCACAGAGAAATTTCAAAAGAATATACCAAAAAGATCCTCCATCCAAAAACAGCATCTTGCGGTGGAAAAAGAATTTTCTAGAAATTGGAAGTATCGCAGATAAGAAACGTTCCGAACGTCCTTACACAAGTGATTTTGATGTTGAGCGTGTCAGAGAGACATTTTTACACAATCCTAGAATATCTGTGAGATCAGCGGCAACAGAATTGGATATGCCAATTTCGACTGTGTACAAGGTTATTAAGAAGAAATTAAGACTGCGTGCATACAAAGTTCAAATTGTTCAAGTTTTGGAACCGAACAATAGGCCTAGGAGGATGGCCTTTGCAACAGATATGCTAAGGAGGATAGAAGATGCTACCTGGCGTGAAATTGACTATCGACTTGATATTCTCCGTGCGACGAAGGAGGCACACGTGGAAGTTCATTGACAAGGTTCATGAAACTTTTTGAGTCTATTTAACCATTTATGTTATTAATTTTAATCTATCTTTATTATTTTATAAGTTATTAAACATCAAAATGGGTTCGGGACTAAATAAACACCCTGTATAATAATTTTTAAATTTAATAATTATTTTTATTATTAAATTCGTTGTTGATACACTTCCTCGTTGAACTGTTTCATGATCTTATATTTTTGGTTTTCGAGGCCAGATTTTCAATTAAAACACCTGTACCCATTTTGAATTCTAAGAATATTAGTAAAAGCGCGTGTTTTAAAAACTTGCAATTTATTTTTATTATTTTGACTTCCTAGTTTTTAATAAAATTAAAAATTATTGAATATTGTCACTATTTTTTACTAATTCATCGACATCTCTGATATGGAAGAGCAATTCAACAAAATATCAGAAGTTAATTGATAATTGAATTCTAAAAATATGTTATTCTGCCTCGGAAAGACGTTAAAATTTCATCCAATTGCTCAATATTTATAAAGTCCACAAACATGGGAGCAGGAAACGGTATTCCTCTATGAGAAAATAATATATATAGGCTTCCAAAACTGGAATACATCAGAAAGTGAGCGGAAACTTCGCTACGAAATTCAACTTTGTCAAGCAAGACAGAAACCAAGTTCAAAAAAAGAGTGGAATAAATAAATATAAAGCGTACAAAAAAGTATTCGAGTTATTCTAATTTCTTTACTTGTTTAACTATTAAGAATGAATGAGTTTAGATTTAGCATTTGAGTTAAATATCATCAAAAGAATAGTAATCTATATTTTAAGCTCATCTTATAACTTTAAACGTGCAATTCTTGTATATATTTATTTATTTCATGTATCTCGGCTCTATCGACCTGGAAAAAATTTTATATTTAGATAAGGTTTTGCTTTTTAACTTTATTTATTTAGGTGTCTTTCCCAAAATAATGCGATTTTACACACAAAAAGAATCATTTTTTATAACTAACTATTGGAGACTTTTTCTATCTTTCTCATGCTGATAATGTCATATAGCGCTATCTCGGATTGATTTCATCGTGATAAAACTGAGTGTAAGTTCAAAAATATATGTAATGATATATAAACAGTAAAATAAGTACTATAATATAACAGACTATTTCGAATAACATGTTAAACTAAGTGCATTCATGATTTTTTTTTTATTTAAATGAACTAGTCCATATGTTGGCAAGATTGAGAAATATTCAAATGCATTTGATTCGTAACTAAATATTTTCTCAAAAAAACACGATTTTACAAAAAGAGATCTGCCAAACGAAGTTTGGTCTTCCAGATATTTGCATATTACTTTGAATGTTTTCTTTTTCTTCCAAAATGAATCAGCTTTATTTTTTAAGCTCGATATTTTACATAATAAAATTTTAATGTTTGATTTATAATTTGGGATTTAATTTTCCAAAGATATTTCGTTCTAATTCATTGACATACTTCCTGAAGTAATACATTCATATATTTAAATAGATTTGTTTAGCTATCTAATATTTAAAGTATTCACTATTATTTTTTAAAACATTCAAATATATTTCTGAAATGATTGAATTTCATGAGAATTTTCATGTCAAGAAAAAAAAATTCAAAACCAAATTAATTTGTAGAGCAAATAAAAGTTCACTGATTGTTAGTTGAAAAGTAAATATTTTCCTCTAGTATTGCGTGAACCTACCAAATCCAATTAGTGAAAGGCAGATTTTGTAATTCAATACAAAAGATTTCAAATTTGAGAATTCCGTGCCGTATGAAGTCAAATTCGTCGTTAGCGTTTTGCCTGTTTATTTTATTTAATTTTCAAAGCTAACTTGGAAATCTAGGCAAAATTAATGTAATTCAGCTTGCTAATAAATAATGAAATTTATAAAATATAGATGACGAATATTATATTTATTAACAAGTGTATAGTTGCGATTTAAAACATAAATATATTTATCGTTATATATGTATAGGATCACATAATCACATATTTTTATCGGAGCTAAATAGATTATTTCTAAATTGAGGTCTATATTTCCAGCTGGAAAGATATTCTGATTGAAAAAAAGAACTATATCTTATGAAAGGCTCAATAATTATATTTGTAAAAATATTACTATATCTTATTTCGATATTGTCCCCTTGTATTTTTAGATGCATTTAGTTAAATGTTTTTGATATATTAGCATGTAAAACAAAAAATGATTCTCACATGTGCGACAGAAAATTGAAAGAGAAAGCTTAAAATTTTATTATTTTAGGAGAAATTTGCTTTTTATCCATATAAGAAGAAATTCGCATTCAGAATGATTAATTATTCGGATTGATATTAATAATATAATTAAACACTATACAACTGAACTGGATTTTTAAATGAACACGCAATTTTAGGAGAACTTGTTTAATTCATAATGTTTCACCTATGTCTATTGTTGCAACTTTTAAGATTATGATGTATAAAATTGGAGCAACAACCGATTCGTTTCATTATTCGAATAATATAATTTAAGAATAGAATTTATTTCACGAAGAAAAGTAGAAATTACATTTCCCCCTTTTCTTATATATATAAAACAAATATCTAATTTATTTTATACTATATTTATTCTACTTTTATTATTAAATATAAAATACAAATACTCAAACGGTAATTTCAAATCAAAATAAAGAATTTACTTAGAAAAATAAGTTCAAAAACAAATGAAAACATTTTTGGTAAATTTTTAAGAAAATGTGCAAACAAATAGATAAAAATGAAATATCTACAACGTGAGCACCAAATGAAATATCTACAATGTCAAGGTGGGCGTCAATCTAAATCAATCTGAATGTTATTTTTATTGCCATTTAAACATTTCGCTAATTCCGATTTGTTTGTAGTTTAGAATATTTTCTGATTACATTTTCACCAGTCCAGACCCTTTCCTACTCATGACTAGACAAAGTAGCAGAGTTTAAAAGTTTTAGTCGACCGGAGATGGCGCCCGCCGGGCGCCGGCGCTCCTAACGATTTTCCTTGTGATTACATTTTGGGTAGACAGAAACGAAACTTTCTATGAGTTAAAAATTGTTTGAATGCTTGTACTGTACTTACTACACAATATCTCATACCATGTTTACTTTAATAATTAGGAAAATATAAATAATATACAAATGATATCAACTCAAAAAGCCGCGTAACCGTTAAGTATCGGACAAAACATAAATGGTTCAATTGGTAACTTCAAGAAATCAATGTCCAACTAGCATACTTAGACGTCAACCTAAGAAAAGTAGTCATCACGTTTTCCATTGTCTGCGAAAATAGAATGGTAGTATGAACTGAAAATATGGAGGTATGTATGGTTTAAAGTTATGCAATAAATGCTTATAACAACCTGAAAGAAGTTACATCGGCATTATCTTCCATTACGGTGCTTGACCATACACAATAAGTTATAAGTTGAAGTAGCCAAATTTTCTTTTATGTTTCGTAACTAAGATCAGCTTTTTAATGAACTCGAATGAAATATATGTAGCCAATTTAAGAAATATATTTATCATATTGCACCAAAATCACCAGAATGATCGGAATTTTGGAAAAAAAAAAATAAAAAAACATGGTTAGTGTAAAAATTATTAGGTATTGGATTATTCAAGAATAAATAATCATTTATACAGATTTTACGAATTTCATATATTAATTAAGTACCTGTTGATCGACTTTTTCGTCGAAGCTATTAAACCTAAGAGTCACAGAATCATTCATTTTACAAAGGCTCTCCATTTCCAGTATTATAATGATATACAATTCCTGAAAGTATTGATGACATCTTACCATAATGCAGTTGGATTTTCCTACAGCCCATAGATTGACCTTCTTGTCTTCGCCACCAGTTACCATGACCCTGCCAGATTTGCGACCTAACGCTAGGCAGGTCACGCAGCCACCATGAGCCACGAATTCCTCTGGAAAAAATTCATTTTCATTAGAAATCAGTGATCTTTAATAGCAGCCATTTTATGAAATATTATATGGAATTTAAGATAGATTATTTCTTCTTTTATTCAGTTGAAGCAGAGAAAACCTCTCTTGTAGTAAACCTTTGACACAATTTAGGTAAAACCTGACTATTAATGCTGTTTTCGACCTAGTCCTTTAACGTCTTCACAAGTGTGAATATCTATAAATCACTTGTAAAATATGAATTTTTTTTAGTGTGAGTTTAAATGTGTATTGTGATTATAATTTTACATTCATTAATATTTGAAAATAAATAAAATAATATTTTTTTCAAATAAAAGTCTTAATTACTAGTGAATTAATAGCAATTTGTAATCTTTTCTATCAGACTTAATAATGTTAGAAAACTTTTAAATAATTTCAGATAACAATTCAACAAAGCAAATCATAGAAATTTCTTTCAAAAGTATTTTGAAGAATATAAAATCAAATTGAGAATAAATTTTTTCCTTCGACAATTTTACATTTTATATTTGAATTCTGTATTTTACTAGATATCAGTAGCATTATACAAAATATAAATATAACCACGCTAGATCGTTATATATATCACAGTTCTGAAAAGAAAGAAATCAACTCTCAAGCAAAATAGATTGTAGTTGATTAAATTTGACAGCAAGCTAGAATCACTTAGGGAAATTTTATAATTTTAAATTAGAAATTCGAAAAATATGGGGTTGCGTTTGATTTCACGTTAAAATTTCAGTCTTCAAAAATTCAAAAATAAGCAATCAAAATATTTCTTAGATAAATTTTATGAACATTTTTGAATAATGTTTTAAAAATGGTAAGTTAATTGAGAAGGTTTTTATTCAGTGCTTTATACTTATGAATCGACGTTGTAATATATTTCGAAAATCGGAATGGTATTTAAAAATATTCTACATGTCAAATACAGCTTTATTACTTTTTTCAAGTTCATTTTTATCTGGAAGACTATCTGGAAATTTCCAGTCAAAATGACTGCTCAGTCTCTAGTAGAATTTATGTCTATGTCGATATCTGGTAGAATTTATGTCTATGTCGATCTCTGGTAGTTTTTATGTCTCTGTCGATCTCTGGTAGAATTTATATCTATGTCGATCTCACGTAGAATTTAGGTCTATGTCGACTTCTGTTAATTCTGATGCTAAACGCTTCGAAACTAGCATAATATAAAAATATGTTCCAAGACAGTGTACTTTATTGGTGAAATAATTTGAACGAATCCACGATTCTGCATTGGGCACCTCGTCTTTCAGAGTAAAGAATGTTCTCTCCTAGAATGACATAAAATTTCTGAAAAAAGAATGTCTGCTCTGTCGTGCTAGTATGGTTCCAAATTACAAGATATATACCAAATCGTCACTACGTTTCTTCAAAAATGGTTTAATTTTTAATTGTACCGAACTATCATAAGAAAAGGATATTATTATTTGCAATTTCTGCATCTACGAAAAAAACGTTATTTAAATAATAGCAATAAAATGTTATTTATAGGTATTGTAAAATCCGTCATTTTTTCAGCAAGATTCTTGTAAAAATCTAATCAATCTAATTTTTTCAATTTAAATGTTCTTTTTGCATTTTATACAAGAAACTTTATTTTTACTTTGTAAAATATTGCTTCTCTTCTCTGAAAAAACACTATGCTTTTGATTTTCATTTAATCTGATTCAGACAACAATTTTCCAATTGAATAGATTCAATTTATTAGAGAAAAATATCTCGAATTTTTCAATGATGGGATAAAATCTTTTGAGCAATAAGGGGTTTTTAATTTGATATTCAATATTTATTAGAATTATTTTGCAATCAGTTCACTTCTAAACTAATAGAAACTGTAATCATTATTTGTTCATCCAACTTTCAATCATTTTGTTAACTCTCCATTTCTAACTCCACTTACAAATAAATGCCCCGACCCAGTTTGATTTTGATTACATAAATCATGGACGATTCCAAATTCGTATACATTTTAATTTATTTTCCATCAACTAAGTCATTTATGCTTACAAATATGCTTGAATGTTTCATTCGAGAGATGAGCCATAATGCGTCCCCCCCCCTCATTAAAATTTTCAATGAAACGTTGAAAATGCACAAGACTATATTCCTCGAAATTTGTTAAACTCTCCTATCGAGGGAGCAATCACATTTCTATGTGGTCTACTTCCGTGTGAAAGAGCGGAAGTGAAGTGAATTATGCCAGCAATCGATGCAGACAGAATGATGTATCACTTCATTAAAAGGCATCTCTGACTATGTCCACTGGGTAGAACAACCTGTGGGCACGCAATTAAACTCTCGAATTGGAACTCCTGACCAATGAGCACGAGCGTTTTATAGACATGGCTTGACAAATTTGCACTTCAAAATTCCTATTAGGATGGTTTTATTAACTGCATATAATTTTCAATGCCATTTTTTAATGAAATGAAAAGCTCTAAAGCTAAAAAAGAGCACAGACATCGATAATAACAGAAATAAAGAATTTTATTTGTATAGTAAAAGATAAAAAATAATGTTTCATTAAATATTAGCAGGTAATAAAAATCACAACGGATCAACATACTGATATAAATAATATAGATTAATCAGAATTTTAGTCAAGCTCACTGTTTATTTTAATTTTTAATGCCTCACAATTTTCTATTTTTTATATTCATTATCATCATTTGCGTCATTTATTTCAAAATAAATATAATTCCATTTAAAAATATATTCAAAATATTAAATGTTAGCGGAATTTTAAGCTATTATGAGTTAACAATTTAACTCAATAAATAGTTTGATTTTTATTTATAATATTTATAAACAATAACAGTCAATAAGTCAACAGTCAACAACTTGTAACAGTCAATAAGTAATTATAATTCTAAAAATAATTATAAATTTCGGATAATAAAAATCACAACGGATCAACATACTGATATAAATAATATAGATTAATCAGAATTGTAGTCAAATTCACTGTTTATTTCACACAATTCACAATTTTCTATTTTTTATATTCATTATCATCATTTGCAACATTTATTTCTAAATGAATATAATTCCATTTAAGAATATATTCAAAGCATCAAATGTTTGCGGAATTTTAAGCTATTATGAGTTAACAATTTAGCTCAATAAATAGTTTGCTTTTTATTTATAATATTTATAAACAATAACAGTCAATAAGTCAACAGTCAACCACTTATAACAGTCAATAAGTAATTATAATTCTAAAAATAATTATAAATTTCGGAAATACTGCTAAATTTGGCAGTTCAAAAAAATGAAAGCCACTGAATGATTTTATAATTAAAATTGAAGTTTTCGTTCTTTCTTTTCAATTGTGTTAGGTAGTTCATGAAAAACTAATACTCCGCCACCGTTCAAGTGACTTACTCTACTTACCATATTTCAGTTACCGTACTTAAAACTAAACGTGATATTTTGAATATACACTAAAGATATCAGTCCATAAAAAACCAGCGATAATTGTTCATACCCTTTAAAGGCATCGTGCCAAATATTGATGTGAAGGGAACGTGCAGAAATCTTTCAAAAAAGGGAGATATCCGGAAAAAAAAAAGAAAGAAAATAAGATTATCTCTAGAGTTTCAAAATAAATTCCAAGTGTTAACTTTTCTATTTAAGGACTTTTATAACTATATTAAATCAATAATAATTCAAAAAAGAGACACCCACGTCCCGGTTTATTTTCGTAGGTGTTCGAATACTTCTTGAAGCTAATGAATAAAATATCGCTTATTTGAAAGCGGTTTTAATTTAAATAACCTTGTTATATTTTTCTACAATTTATCTTTCGTAGAATCGTAGAAAAAAATTGTTCATCTTTCTAAACCAACTAACAAATGCAAATTCAAGAAAAAAAATACAACCATTATATTGTTCATCAGACTATAAGATATTAAGATAAATTACAGATCTTAGAATTAAATTGCATCAACCACTTATTGTAGCTTTCACTTAAGTATAATATTCATACTCCAAATAGAAGAACAGAAAAAAATTATTTTATAATACTGCATTGATGTCTCCCGCAAACAAATCTTCAAATAAAACACTTTCGGAAATAATATTTAAAAAATATCTAAAGGTTATTATCACTTTTTGCTATATTATTAGTTTTCTCTATTATTTAATAAAATGAAATTATATGTATTTTAAAACGTGTTGCCAGTTTCAATACAACTAAGAGTCTGTGCTTGTTTGAGATTCGAACTCGCAACATTGGGATTCATAGCCGAGTAACATAACCACTAGACAAAAGTGATCACTCTAGTACGGAGGTTGCAATCTGGCTTATGAGGTTACCACCACAAATCCTCCATAGAATATTACGAATAAGTATTTTTTCTATGAGTAATTTTCTTATTGAATTATAATATATGTAAGAAAGGTTTGACATATAAAAGAAAAAACAATGTTTCAATTAGAAACAATAATTGACATTTATGTTGCTAATTTTTTCTAATATATATAATTATATGAATATTTCCAGCATTGTGAGTTAAATTTGTGGTAGCCCGATGATTAATTTTCAGCTTCGAGGTCATGGGATCCTTCGGGTTGGAAACTCGATTTCTCTAGAGGTCCATTGCATAAACGGGCAATTTGACATTCATCAAATTAGTCACTATCAAAATTCCTTTTAACACTTTATACGATTAAGTTGTTTTTAATGCTTATTAAATTGTTACGAAAATCGTCCCGTGGATGGAAGGTGAACGGAGATCATTAAGCCAAATTAAGAAACATGGCCCTTTACCTCTTGAAATAAGTAGCAAAGGTAACAAGAATACAAACAAGATGTTCAAAGAGACTCGCACTAGTAGAAATTAGAAAACATTAAGTTCACCGTTAAAGGCAAGAATGATCGCTCTGTGAACACAACTTTAACGAGTGATTGAGTAAATCTCTTCATCCACTCGAATTTATATGTGCTTTCCGACAGCCGTTCGTCACGTCAGATTTTTCAATAGAATCTAAATTCATAATATACTGCTATTAATCTTGCATTTTCCAGAAATTTCATTTTTGACTCTAAAACTATTTCATGGTCGCCATAATGTGGGAAAGGGGTCATTGAATTATCCATTAAGAATATTTGTAAATCCTACTTTACAACAACAAAATTAACATAAAGGGGAAGCAATGTTATAATTCTGCAACAGTATTTACCTTTATAGCAACTGAAACCTGTAGTGATCAGATGTTTGATTTTTGATTTCTGAGTCATAGAACCATAAATCAAGACTCAATTTACCCACGCCCACTTCCGCGTAGATGCCTTGAAGTAAATCTGCTTTCATCAGAAATCCTTTCGATGATTGAGTAAGAGGGATTAAAAAGATAGTGTGGATTCACATATAATTTTTGATATTTTGCAGTAGTTTGGAAATATTCTACTCCACAAGTAAATCTATTGTAGCTTTAAAACTGATATAATATTATATAAATTCTCATTTTTTGAAAGAAAAATTTTGGGATATAATATTTACTAGCAATCTTTGATGATGATTTGGAGGGCCAGAAGTAAAAGGAGCAACAAATTTCAATTAAATAATTTTGGTAACTTGGCCTTAATTATTTCCTCTGTGAAATGCTTTTAAACTTCAAAGTTTGATGGTATTACAACGTCTACTATTTCAGAAACGTTACTACTTTTTGTTGAATTTGAAATGTATTTTTTAGTTTCCTTATATACTTTCATACATTCAATTATATGACAAAAAAAAGTAACATTTGAAAATGGTAATATTAAAAAAAGTAGAAAGTAATATTAAAAAAGAGTAATATTTAATAATTTTGTCATTGCTTGAATCTGGAATAGAAACCTTAATTGTAATTACAACAAATTTCAAACGATTTTTAAAAAGCATTAAATACTGAAAAGCATTGATACCTTATACAGAAACCTAATAACATAGAAAAATAAGTTTAATCGTCATATCTTGATCATCAATAATGAAAAACAAATCAGTGTGAAATATCAGAATCAATGATAAAAAAGAATTTAATTTCGCTAAAACTGTGAAGCATGTTGTTATAAAATATGTTTATAATATTTAAAAAATAATTAAAAAATATAATAAAGGAGAAAAATGGATATCATGGAAAAGATATTTTTTGAATTTCAAGGTGACATAAAATTCACTTCTGTGTTATGATATTTAGGGAAACTATGGTAAACAAGCTTCGAAATTTCAGTTATTTTTTAAAATTCTAATTAAAATTTGAAACAAAATCACAACGAGATGCACATTTTTACTTTCCAAAATATATATGAGTGAAATTTGGCAGTTTTAAGTTAAACAGTCAAACTTACAGAACGCCAACAACCATGCATCCAGCTTTATTAGTATTAGACTTTAAATGTCTAGAAACAACATATTATAAAAACACGAGTTTGAATTTTCATCTGCATCGTTATGATAAAAACAGAGCAAGTTATACAGTTTCATGCTATTTTCTGTATATTAATACAAATAAAATGAATTGATTTTGTTATCTTTTTGATGAAATTAAATATTTATCAAAATTCTTTTTTAAAATATCCTTTGCTTGGATCAATCGTTTTCTTTGTGAAAAGATTTTGGCTATATATTAAGTTTAATTAAATATCGATACTAATGAAGTTTATGCATTCTGAATACTGTAGGATTTAAGTATAAACTACACAAGATAATGATTGAGGTTCCTATTTTCTCTTTACTGTTACCCGCGTTTGAAGTATTAAAAATGCTATAAATAAAAAGGATTTTTAAATAGAGATTTATTATTTCACTATCAATATACTTTTTAACTTTTTTCTTCCAGTTTAACTCAAAAGGCATTCGAAAATCATATTTATCGAATATCGAAATATAATTAACCATATTATATTTATCGAAATATAATTAATAACAAATAAACAAAATAGCATCATTAAGTCTAAATCCATCACCGATTTTCCATTAAGATCCTCTTCTTACATCTTTTTTAAAATATATTATATTTTGAGAAGAGTTTTCTAATCGCAGACGATTCATTTTTACATATATGAAGTGGGACATTTTTTGAATATATGAATTATGAATATCATCACTGAATATATGAAGCAGCTTTTCAATACTCCTTTAAATTTGGGAAACTTAAAAAAATTCTGCAAATCAGAATTAGATAAAGATTTCTATGAAGTTATAAGCACATTTTATGTAATTGAATAAAACATTGTTATTGTTATTTTTCTATTTTCTATTTTATCTTAATAACTTATGAGTAACTATATTTACTGAAGACTGTTAAGTATATTTATCAAAAATAAAAATAAGATTAGCTATCTAAATTTTAACAAATAGATTTTAAAATATTTTTTTTCATATATGATTACATTATTACTGAAAGTAATTTTGATAAAATGAATAAAGAATATGAAGAAAGGTATTTTAAAATTCGGCATGTGAATTTCAAAAATATAATTTGTGTCATATAGAGTGAACTGAAACAAAAAATACCAATGCTTAATTGCCTTACTGACAAAGTTGCTTTATTTTATATTGTATGAATATAATTTAAATAGACAAGACGATGAGAATTACTGCAGTTTCACACATTTCCTTCCATTAAGATAATGGATAAATTATAAGTAGATTTTTTTAACTATCAACTTAACTAATCTTATCTGACGAAGAATATATATCTTTATTAATTTAGAGAATATTTCTCTATTTCTCTAAGCTCTTGCATGTTCTAAAATCGAGATTTTAAAATGATATGCTTTGAAATACTAAAGTATATCTGCAAGCAAAGGAAAAAGGTTTATATTCATTTTATTAAAATCCAATATTTGTAAAACCGTCTACAGTATAGAAAAGGAGTACAGAAAATAAAATTAAAGAAATAAAACTTAAAAATTTGCAGAGATTTAAATAGAGTCATCTAATGATTCTTTCAACTATTTATCTATTTATCTATTAGAAACGTCGCTAAATATCGATTCTGTGAGGAATAAGCTTTTCCTCTTTACTTTGTTTCATTATGTTATTGCTGCTGTCATGGCAACGAGAAATAGCAATAGCAGTCTGTATAGCATCAATATCAGAAGAATAGAAATAAAATGAATTACTCTCGAAATAAAAGCTGTTAACTGTTCCTAAATGGAAGATAATAAATGTTGCTATATTATTGAAAATAATATTAAAAATGATAAAATAAACATGGTAAAAAGTTTTGTTTTGAATTTATTTCAATCGCTTGAGAAAAATATAAATAACTTTCGTCTATTAAATTTTCGCATATAGCAATAATAATAAAAGAAACGATAATTAGAAAAACGTTAAAAAAATTACATAAAAAATTTTGTTCTCAATTTTAAATATAAAAACCCAGGTCAAATTTTGAATCAAATCCATCCTTCGATCAACCATATTTAGGTCTGTGCAAATAATCCCATAAATCAAAAACACATAAATCAAAACGCGATGGCTTTCACGGCTTTGTTCAAGATGTTTATGCTACAAGGACGGAAATAGAAAATGATAAATATTTGGGGTTAGTACTCTTTATATTTAATAATTTAACAGCTGCTTTAAATTTTAAGGACCGTTTAGAAAGTTTAATAGATTTCCGAATTTGTTCATTCATAAGATAAAGTGTGGGATACAAGAGTTTTGTTTCAAAACTTTACAAATAAATTGAATATTATAGTAGGAAGCGAAAACTAAACTAATAAAATAATAATCCTAACAAACATGAATAAAGAAAATTAATAAAATTCAAAAATAAAAGGCAAATGACTCAAACCATGTTATAAAAAATTACAATAAAAAAAGAAAAATTAGAAACCCTGCTTCTACATGGGATAAAGTTCTCCTTATTTTTCATCTTAGTTATATATAATTTGTATTCGACAGATTAATTTCCGCTAAAAATTCGCATTATTAACTTTTTAAAAGTATTGTATTGTTATGGTAGCTCAACGAATATTTATATTTCCTACTTTTACAGTAAGTCAATTAAACTCTATTGTAGCCGTGTAAGCATAAAAGTTATGCATCAATTATATTGCGTATGATATTTAACACTTTAATTGATAAGGGGTTAAGAGTTGTGATAAAAAATTACACATACTAAGTAACTTTCATACGTATAATATATTACGTGTTTTTTTATAATTTTTTAAATTAATTAATTCTTAGGAATTTATTTTAATTATTATCCAGAAATCTGTGCACGAAAGTATGCTTAAAATACCCATATAAAATAGTTTGGCTTGCAGACCTTCCATAAAAGCCAATCAAGCACCTTCCGTAGGAGCAACTGTGTCAAATAATTAATAATACAATTAAATATGACGTATGAATAAAATTGTATTGTATCTAATAAAAAAAACAAGTGGGAGCAATCTTTCCTCAACTTTCTTGTATACACATACAATTCCATTCTACATCCTCTGACAGCCAAATGGAATTGGGGTAATATAGTGTAATGAATAGCTTATAAGCCAGTTAACAGCTACGCTACCCGAGCAATTGCTTTTGTATCGTGGTTATGTTACTGGGCTGCGAACCACAAGGTTCCAGGTTCTATCCTGGCTCATTACTACCAGCTGCAGTAGGAAGGGAGGCGGAAGATCCTCAAAAGTAAGTGCAGTCTGTAAGCATAAATACCTCCTCCCCCCTTCAGCTCCGACTTACGTCACAGTGACACAGTAGGGCCCGTTTTCTGCATCGAAATATAAAAAGAAAGCTGATTATTCCTTTTGGGCATTTTCTCTTAAACCGAATGGGTTCTAAATGTAACACAGGTCTGCAAATTTTATCCACAAGATTAAATAACAACTTTTATTTATCAAAGTCCTTGCATTTTTAATACATTTTATAAGAAGAACATAAAGGAAAAATACTGCAAAAATCAGAAAATTCGAACTCGAAATGTTGATGAATCTACTCGTTTCAGACTTTCCTGAGTCCGGAAACTGTTTTTATTGAATTATGTCTATCTGTCTGTCTGTCTGTCTGTCTGTCACTCTGTGAACATAGCAACTCGAAAACGCGTCAGGCTTATAGAATTATATTTAATATATGCTGCTCACACAAAAATTGTAAATTTTCATCCATTTTGAACGAAATCTATTCACAGAAAATCAGTCTGACCGCCTGTCTGAGTACAAGTGAATATGATAATTACAGAAAGTAAAAAGCTAGATAGATAAAATTTGGTAAAATGTAGATTAGTGTGCCTCATTCGAAACCAAATCAGTCAAGTGGTTGACTGTCTGTCAACATAACTAAAAAACCCTCAATAATTAAAAAATTCAGAGGATTAAATAAATGAAATTTGGCATGTGATCTTGTAATTAAAATATATTTTTATATCAAATTTTAGATTCGATTGGTTGAAAAAGACATGTGTACATTCTTGTGTATTAGCTAAGTTCAAGAAATTTACCATCAAGAAAAAAAAAAAAAACTCGCCAAAAATCATAAGATTTTGATTCAATAAATATATTGGATTCGAGCCAAAGCTCAATATTTCCTAACTATTCCGTCAATGACATGACAGAAATTCATGACTTCATGACCTTTCCCAAGGTCACAATATTATGCGACATGAGAGAAATAGCACTTTTGTTATTGGGTATGCGCGAAAATTTAGAGGAACCAGCGTCATTGATTGAGTTTTCACGTTCATATATGAATATAGATACCAACAAATGGTCCCCACTATAAAAGATTTGATCTAAAATTTAATACACATCCATCATTCTACTGATAAACATGTACACCAAATTTCATTTATACAACACGTGTTGTTTTTTTTAAGTTATTAAGTCATCATGCATACTGACAGAAAGGAGATAAACCTCCTTCCGAGATTTCGTCCGAAATTCGTGAGAAATCTTTAAATTTGTTGTTAAGATTATGTATGAAATTTCAACACTCACGTTTAATGAGTTTTTGAGATAACTCATACATTGAGAGGCAGACATTATTGATTTTTTTTTGTATTTAAAAAAGTTTGAAATGTGGAGATTTGACAAAATTTGAAGTTTAAATTTTCTGAAATTTTTCTTTTTCTATCCTTTGTATATTTGCTCATAAGAAAAAAAAAAATTCGGTTAAGCAATTAGTGTGTGTTTTGAATCAATTTATCGCTATAATTTTTTTTTAAAATTAAGTTCAAATTTTTTGAATTATTTTTTTATTCTCATTTATTTTGATTTCCATATATTTTTTATTTTATAATATAAATCATGCAACGAAGGAGTAAATAAGTTTAATATGCATATGACCATTTTATTTATTTTTTCAATCATGTATAGAAATATATCATAATGAATTAAAGAATTAATATTTTAATATGGAGTCATTTAACAGTTCGATAAATCTGCGTTGAACAAGTTAGTAATAGTATTTTCCTTACTGTTAGCGGTTTTTGAATTGCATAAATCAAAAGCTTTATTTTGAAAATGTCAAGATATTCGCTTTTTTGCCGGGTCCATGTATTGTAATATTTGAAAGTTTTGTTTTACCACACAATTGAGAAAAAAATACTCTTCTATTTTCATACTGTCAATCCATACAATTTCATTTAACAGGAAAGTATTTAAGAATTCAAAATTTATTTTTTTGGCAGTTATAAGGAAGAACAAAGAAGTAATCGTTTAATTCATTTTCTTTGGCATACCAGCCATTATACAACACATAGTGTTTCGAACGATAACACATCAAAAGAGGTCACGTGATCTTATTCTGAAATTAGTTCCTTACAAACAAATAAATTTCAATATATATTTTTTAAACTTATTTTTATGCAGTTTGACCATATCCAGTACTTATTTTTGATATAAATTGGCGGCGCTGAAACTAGTTTCAAAATGAGAAGGTATCAAACTAAAATGAAATACACAATTTTAGTTTGATACCTTCTCGTATGCGCATGCGCAAGTATTCCTTTAGAATATAAATTGAGCACGCGCAATTAATTTATATACTAAAGGAATATTAAATAATAAATTAAGAAATAGGCAACGTAGTGCGCATGCGGAATAAATTAAGAAATTATCTATACTTATATAACGCTCAATGTGTGCGTGTGTGTGTCCGTGCGTGCGTTGGCGCTCTACAGGTTAGACCGTTCGACCTACAGCTACCAAATTTGGCACATGCACACCTTGGAGGTCGGGAATGTGCACCTGGGGTCCCTTTCTTGAGTTTTTAATTAGAATTTTAAATAATAATTAAAAACTAACTTTCCCGCCAAAAGAATCTTTTCGTTTCCCTACCGCCAAATGAGTAAGGCTTCAGGTTTTTTTTCCAACGCTGAAGAGGATAGGCTTAACAAATTTTCGGCCGCTTATTCAAACGATTCTGTTTATTTTCTTAATGTTTGACGCATTTAAAATTAAACATTGTTAATGAATCGATCTTTCAGATTCATTCTGAAGTACTATTGAATAAAAATAAAACAGAATAAAGGAAATTAAAAATTTTTAATCTGCATAACGTTACCCCAATTGGCGTAGAAAATTCACGCATGCGCATTGGGTTCTGATTGTTGATAACAATTTTCAACGGATACGAACTTGGTTTTGAAGGCTTAATATGTTTTCGACAGATTATTTCAAACGATTCTGTTGTTTCTTTTTAGTGTTTGATGCATTTAAAACTAAACATTGTTAATTAATCGATCTGTTCATGATTAATCTGAGAAAATTTTGTTGAAAACTTCTTGAGATATATAAATTAAGAAAAATATTCTTTAGTGCCCATAAGCTTTAAATAATCAGCGACTCTGCTTTCAGTACTCATATTTAAGAAAATGCTTCATTTCAGTAAAAAAAAAATATTATATTAATTGCAGATTAATCCTTTCCACTTTAATTTAAAGCATAGATTCTACGGGAGCTAACAGAAAATTAGAGAGATACATATTAAGTTGTGACTGAAGGTCTTTATAATATTATGAGTGAATTATATGACTATCAAAATTTGAAGTTTAAAAATATTTTGATAAAGTAGCTAGTAAGTAAAAATTACATATAATATTTAATTATTAAAATTTTAACAAGCATTAAGATTGGCGAACCGGCTGGTCGCCAAAGGCGGTTAGTATGGAATAAACTAAACTGGATAAAGAAATTTCTCTTTTATAACTTTATACCTTTTTTAATATTTGTCATTTTTAAAATGAATTATTTTTAATTCCTTTCTACATATTTCGATTAAGTTGATTTCATATTAATGGTTTTTCTTGATTTCAGTTGAGTTGTTAAGCTCAAAAAAGTATTCAATAACATTAGTCCTTTGTTTACTTTGTATTTGTAACGTTGAGATTTTTTTTTTTTTGTCATTGTATTTCTCTGTTGTATTATATCGTATTGAGGAATATCTTTGGTTATAGTGTGTGTTTCAAGATTAGAAAACTTTACCAGGGGAAAAAATAAAATTTATAAGATATCACGGTAAATAAGCCTCATCATTCTGAACCATACAAAAGGTATTTATTTTAAAGTTCAAGCACTTGAAAAAAGACAAGAAATACAGTTGAGATTTTTTTTTAAATTTGCAGCAAGTTATTACATGAATTGAAAAGTTTATTTTTAAATGATAAAACAATATTCAGAATTTTAGATGGCCATTTGTATGAATTTATGAAATAGTTTCTGGAGATAAATAAATTTATTTTTTACATATATTAAATTAAATTATTTAAAAAAGATTATTATTTATTACCTACAAATTCATTTATCTTTAGAAAAATTCTGATTTTAGCATGCATACAAGAAAAATAATTATTTAACTGAAATAAAAAAAATAGAATATTTATTTCAATTTTATGATTTTTTTTTTCATAGTTGTAAAAATAAAATTTTCAGTTTAAAAAAATTATTATGAATAAAAATTCGCTCTTATAAAATATCTGAGATTATTAATTGCGGTAACTTTCTGGCGAATATAAATTTCATTTAAAAGATTTTAAATATACAATAAAAATACGTTAATAAATAATTTATTTATTTATTAATATATTATCATTTTCTAGCCTTATTAAAAAGTAATAAAGGATTTTTAAGTAAATTGGATGCCATCCTTGTTTTTTTTTCTTTCGAACTCATATATTTTATTATAGCTTTCTCAAATTTTAAAGCCAAATATGCTAAATTCTTAATCGGATCTTTTCGTTTAGATATAGTTTATCTAACTCTAAATTTTTCTTCAATTTTTTTAATAACCATTATTTGTAAGCCATTTAATAGTCTTCTTCTTGAAAGTGATTACAAGAGTAAAAGCTATTTGTTAGTGTTTTCAAACAGACGTTTACTCTAGCGTTAACACGCTGTACCAGACACGTAGTCCCATTCCCCATGCACGTGACCCTTCCTTTTCTACTAACATCAAACAATAATAAAATTGCAAATATGCTAAATTCTTAATCGGATCTTTTCGTTTAGATATAGTTTATCTAACTCTAAATTTTTCTTCAATTTTTTAATAACCATTATTTGTAAGCCATTTAATAGTCTTCTTCTTGAAAGTGATTACAAGAGTAAAAGCTATTTGTTAGTGTTTTCAAACAGACGTTTACTCTAGCGTTAACACGCTGTACCAGACACGTAGTCCCATTCCCCATGCACGTGACCCTTCCTTTTCTACTAACATCAAACAATAATAACATTTTTATACTCACCCCATCGCACCGAATAAGCCGCTTCTTTCCAGTCGGGGGGTGTAGGATTGTCCGGTCGTTTTTCTACATAGAATATTGAGCCTGGCTGCCTCCGTGGTGGGGATAGGCACCGCATAGCCACACCACTCACGCTACACTGCTAAAGTCGTCTGCCTAAGTTAGCGAAACCTCTGATTAGAATGCGCGACTGCGCTCTCCCACCCCCTCTCTCTGCAACCGCCTCGCCAACACCCTTGGCTTCAATGTCCAGCGATGGCCTTCTGTTCTTTTTTTTCAGTCGGTCGATAAATAATTCTTTGGTTTCCAGTGACTGGAAACGATCCAAGGAGATGGGAATGAAATCGTCTGCGGAGAGCGCTGTTCTTGGATTATCGTTTTCCGAGAAGATTCGTGTTTTCGAGGAGAGCACTTTTACGATTTCTCACGAAAATGGTACGTCTCTTATAGTGAAAAGGAAAAATTGTCTACTTCGGGGAGTTTTCTGAATGGTTTGATGACCTCGAAGCATGCTATGAGGCTACTGAAGATTCTGCAGTGTTCTAGGAAATTTTGTTTGTAATGTTGAATGGGTCCATTTTCTGTATTAATTCTCGAAGTTAATTTGTTATTTTATTTTAATGTGCATAATATATTTTCCACTTAGAAACACCTTTACTATGCAATAAAAATAATTAAATGGCTCAAAATGCATAACGTAAATTCAGAATTTTATACTTCCATTTTCGAAATTAAACTTTTATTTACTTATTTTGAACAAAGTGTAAAAAAAAAAATCAGATCTGATATTGATTTAAAATAAATAAAAATATCTGAATAAACTAAGATCGACAGGTTTTAATTAGCTGATAAGTTTTCCGAAAATATAATTAGTTAAGTTATATTAACTTCCCGTTTTAAAGTAACACTAGTGCTATTTTGGGAGGCATCTCATAATTTTGAACCGCGGTCAGATGACGTGGACGACATCTGAGCTTGCTTCCCCCTCTCCAAACTTCCACATCACACCAGCAAGTGGACGTTTGGCCCTAACGGATTTAACGTTCACCAGACCCACGTACGCAACGGTTCTTCGGTGGAATCGGGTCTCGAACCTGAAACCCTCCGTTTCCGAATCCGAGACCTTTTTACCACCGAAAATGTAATAGTTCTACCAAATACTCACATTATTATTTTTTCATACATTATATATTATATTTATTTATATATTATTTTATTTCAAAATTTTTTTCTTACCTTTTATTTTAAGGTGCACACTATATATTTTTGTTCCGAAATAATTCTTTCTTGCGCAGCAGAGAATAAAAAGGTACAAAATAACAATTTCAAATAATTCCGCGAATGAATTTAAAAAATATATATATATGATTTAAACTCAGATATATAGCCATATCAATTAAGTTATTGATCGCCTATGAAATTAGCCTTACAATGTATTGTTAAGTAATGGATTTGTCTTTAATATGAACGTACAAAAATTAGAAGTAAGAAAGAAAAAAAAAAAAACACCTTGATAATATTTATATCATTTTTACATCGACAACGTTGATTCAAATTTGCTTATAGACTAGAATTTTCAAAATCAAAAACATAAAGTTTATGATTTATCAATAACTCTTAAAAATGCAATCCTATTTTATTTCTACTTTTACACTTTTACGTCTTCTACAGTCAAACGCCAATGCCAATAACGAAAAACAGAGTGTAGAGTAAAAATTCCAAACGTGTGTCGCCCTATTATCTCAATATAATCACAATCTCTGTAGAAACACTTTCTCTGCAGCAGCGATCATATAGCGGTAAAAGCAAGAGAAGAGACAACCGTTAAGAAAGCTTCTGTTCGTTTTCTTCCATTTCTTCCCCGCAGCTTTATCTCTTAATTGCAATTGATTTGACGAAGATGGAACAACATATCTAAGGAAGTATTGCAACTAAGATTCCACTATAAGAATAATCTTAATTAGATTATATAATGATATTAAATAAACAATGAATTTCCTCTTGTTCACAAATTCTACACAAGAAACCACTTTTTTTAAAAAAATTGCGATACTACAAAATTATGGGGAACATTTTAAAACTAATATTAATAAGCAACGATACAATAAAGTAATTCAAATTCCTCAATGAATCTTGGATTTAATACTTATTTAACAGCAAGCATGTATTTAAAGAACGTAAATCAAAAATTTAAGTTTAGTTTAGTTGGTTTAAGAATCTGATTAGGTTTGAAGCTATACGAAGGTAATTTTTGTCCAGACTTTGTATTCTGAACCATAGACAAACGGTAGAAATGATAGCCAACCAAACATTCTTCTCTTTAAAATTCTGCACCACGCCAGCATGTTATGAAAAATTAAACAAAATTTCTGTTTAAAAAAAATGGAAAAATATAATTTCTTTCGCTATATAATTTAACGTATATGAAATTTTCATAAATTATTTCCCAAAAGAAATTTCACTTTATGAAGTTTCAATCTTACAAATTATATTACCTTTATATGGTAAATTAATTTCATAAATTAATTTTTGATGATTTTATAACGTAATTTATCTAAACAAAAGGATAATCAATGAAATCAGTTCTCATAATCGGAACTGTAAGTTTAGTAAGATCAAATGCCTAAGAAATGTTTTGGTTTAAAATTTCTTTGTAAGTTGATGGTTGATAAATCATTTGAAATACTTTCATGTTATCCTTGTACAATTTAAGTGGCTGGAACGGTGAAAGTCATTCCAACGAGTTTCTCGAATGATGGTTAGGACGTAGAAAGTCGCTTTTCTAAAATTGCTGTAAGACGGTTTTAACATAGAAAATCATCATTTATTTCCCTATTGACATTTATAATCGGGGCTAGTCAGCTGCTTGTCATAGTCTTGTGGTTTTCACCGATAAATAGACCTAGGTTGTCCCTCTTATTCAGGGAATTAACTCCTCAGGAAATGGAATAATATTTTTTTTTTCTGAGAGTTTGAGATTTCAGGATTATTTAGTGATGATGAATAGCAAATTTTATTATTTATTTGGATATTATACTGCACATTTTACTATTTAAGTAAAAACTAATATCCTTGTTAAATGTAAAAGAATTTCATGTTTATAATCTCTCTTTAATTGTTGATGATTGTGACTCATTTCGCATAAAGAGATTTAAATTCCCTAAACTGGCTGATGAAACATGACAAAAAGCCCATAAACTTTTTAAAATATTTTCATTAAAATAAAATAATTTTTCTTTTTTAAAAAAAGAAATTAATTACTTCTTGCTGAAAATAATTTTAAGCTTTAAATTTTTGTAGGCATATTTCATATCATTTTAGAAGTCCTACATCATTTTGTTCATTGTAATGTATGCTTTTCTAGTTCTCTGTCTATATCTTTACATGTCTAAGTTATCCCAAAGGTTACCAATGATTAAATTTACAAATATTTATTAAAAGAAAACCTTATACTGAAGCATTCCCAACATAGGTAAATAAATGAAATTTTCATATATTAATATCAATGATGGAGAAAAACTGAATGAAATGTTTATACACTAATGAAGCAATATGAGTTTCATTTACACGCCTAAGTTATCCCAAAGGTTACCAATGATTTAGAAAGATTTATTAAAAGAAAACCATATACTGAAGCATTCTCAACATGGGTAAATAAGTGAAATTTTCATATATTGGTATTATCAACGATGGAAAAAAGCCTGAATGAAATGCTTATACACTAATGAAGCAATATGAGTTTCATTTACACGCCTAAGTTATCCCAAAGGTTACCAATGATTTAGAAAGATTTATTAAAAGAAAACCATATACTGAAGCATTCTCAACATGGGTAAATAAGTGAAATTTTCATATATTGGTATTATCAACGATGGAAAAAAGCCTGAATGAAATGCTTATACACTAATGAAGCAATATGAGTTTCATTTACACGCCTAAGTTATCCCAAAGGTTACCAATGATTTAGAAAGATTTATTAAAAGAAAACCATATACTGAAGCATTCTCAACATGGGTAAATAAGTGAAATTTTCATATATTGGTATTATCAACGATGGAAAAAAGCCTGAATGAAATGCTTATACACTAATGAAGCAATATGAGTTTCATTTACACGCCTAAGTTATCCCAAAGGTTACCAATGATTTAGAAAGATTTATTAAAAGAAAACCATATACTGAAGCATTCTCAACATGGGTAAATAAGTGAAATTTTCATATATTGGTATTATCAACGATGGAAAAAAGCCTGAATGAAATGCTTATACACTAATGAAGCAATATGAGTTTCATTTACACGCCTAAGTTATCCCAAAGGTTACCAATGATTTAGAAAGATTTATTAAAAGAAAACCATATACTGAAGCATTCTCAACATGGGTAAATAAGTGAAATTTTCATATATTGGTATTATCAACGATGGAAAAAAGCCTGAATGAAATGCTTATACACTAATGAAGCAATATGAGGTTCATTTACACGCCTAAGTTATCCCAAAGGTTACCAATGATTTAGAAAGATTTATTAAAAGAAAACCATATACTGAAGCATTCTCAACATGGGTAAATAAGTGAAATTTTCATATATTGGTATTATCAACGATGGAAAAAAGCCTGAATGAAATGCTTATACACTAATGAAGCAATATGAGTTTCATTTACACGCCTAAGTTATCCCAAAGGTTACCAATGATTTAGAAAGATTTATTAAAAGAAAACCATATACTGAAGCATTCTCAACATGGGTAAATAAGTGAAATTTTCATATATTGGTATTATCAACGATGGAAAAAAGCCTGAATGAAATGCTTATACACTAATGAAGCAATATGAGTTTCATTTACACGCCTAAGTTATCCCAAAGGTTACCAATGATTTAGAAAGATTTATTAAAAGAAAACCATATACTGAAGCATTCTCAACATGGGTAAATAAGTGAAATTTTCATATATTGGTATTATCAACGATGGAAAAAAGCCTGAATGAAATGCTTATACACTAATGAAGCAATATGAGTTTCATTTACACGCCTAAGTTATCCCAAAGGTTACCAATGATTTAGAAAGATTTATTAAAAGAAAACCATATACTGAAGCATTCTCAACATGGGTAAATAAGTGAAATTTTCATATATTGGTATTATCAACGATGGAAAAAAGCCTGAATGAAATGCTTATACACTAATGAAGCAATATGAGTTTCATTTACACGCCTAAGTTATCCCAAAGGTTACCAATGATTTAGAAAGATTTATTAAAAGAAAACCATATACTGAAGCATTCTCAACATGGGTAAATAAGTGAAATTTTCATATATTGGTATTATCAACGATGGAAAAAAGCCTGAATGAAATGCTTATACACTAATGAAGCAATATGAGTTTCATTTACACGCCTAAGTTATCCCAAAGGTTACCAATGATTTAGAAAGATTTATTAAAAGAAAACCATATACTGAAGCATTCTCAACATGGGTAAATAAGTGAAATTTTCATATATTGGTATTATCAACGATGGAAAAAAGCCTGAATGAAATGCTTATACACTAATGAAGCAATATGAGTTTCATTTACACGCCTAAGTTATCCCAAAGGTTACCAATGATTTAGAAAGATTTATTAAAAGAAAACCATATACTGAAGCATTCTCAACATGGGTAAATAAGTGAAATTTTCATATATTGGTATTATCAACGATGGAAAAAAGCCTGAATGAAATGCTTATACACTAATGAAGCAATATGAGTTTCATTTACACGCCTAAGTTATCCCAAAGGTTACCAATGATTTAGAAAGATTTATTAAAAGAAAACCATATACTGAAGCATTCTCAACATGGGTAAATAAGTGAAATTTTCATATATTGGTATTATCAACGATGGAAAAAAGCCTGAATGAAATGCTTATACACTAATGAAGCAATATGAGTTTCATTTACACGCCTAAGTTATCCCAAAGGTTACCAATGATTTAGAAAGATTTATTAAAAGAAAACCATATACTGAAGCATTCTCAACATGGGTAAATAAGTGAAATTTTCATATATTGGTATTATCAACGATGGAAAAAAGCCTGAATGAAATGCTTATACACTAATGAAGCAATATGAGTTTCATTTACACGCCTAAGTTATCCCAAAGGTTACCAATGATTTAGAAAGATTTATTAAAAGAAAACCATATACTGAAGCATTCTCAACATGGGTAAATAAGTGAAATTTTCATATATTGGTATTATCAACGATGGAAAAAAGCCTGAATGAAATGCTTATACACTAATGAAGTAATATGAGTTTCATTTCCATAATAAAACTATTGTAAAAAAATTGAAATACAATTAATTGATACAGGTATTTCAACTTTAAATAATTTATTTCCCTTCGAATTGCTACAAGCAATGTCTATTTAAAATTGTTATTAAGCTTTAAAGATTTTATTTATGAACAAATTAACTTTCTGCATCTTTTTGAATATTATATGTGAATGATATTTTCATATTTATTAAAAATAAAGTAGAAGATGATAAGAGGAGTTTAAATATTATAACAATAGTTTTACTTAAAATTATTATATTTTTAGATGAATATTTTTCATACAGTAATATTATATATTTTAAATAAATTTTATCACGTACATTAGTACTTTTTCATGTATTATTATTTTATATATTTTGAATTTCTTTCAAATTAGATTTATGCCACATAACCAAAAAAAATCTGCTTTAATTGGATAGCTGTAGTTTTTGTCATAACTACAGTTATCCTTAATTTTTTTTTCTTATTCAGTAGAAAAATAAGAGAAAGTTTAAATGAATTTTTCATGAAAATTATTTTTTTATTAATACTGAACATAAATATATATTTTTTCGATTGACATTGGATGTATCAACTAGTAATAAATATAAAAAATAACAACAACAATAAGTTGAGCATGATTGTCACGATACCTGGAGAACAAAGAACCTGGAAAATACAGGAAATTTAAAATTCATCTATAAAACAGGAGAAATTAAAAGGATTTTTAAATTTTCCTTAAAATCTGGGAAGCACATAGAGAAATTTTTTCTTAATTCTTTACAACTACAAAAATGTCGACCTCTTTTTTTTCCTTAAACTCCGACTGCAAGAATAAAAGATCATCTGCATAACTATAAAAACAAAACATTATTCGCAACTGTTAAACCTCGAAAGTTCATTCCTTTTCTATTTACTTCTCTTTTCTTCAGCATACATATATCCAATTCCCAAGACTGAGAAAAATATCGATATTGGAATTGTGGCTAAAAGCTAATTTAATACTATTAAACCTTCTGAAATTGAAAAAAATAAAATTGAAACAACATTGAAAAAACAAAAGTTTCATACTTTTAGGAGAGGATTTTATATTTCTGAAGAATATTATTAAAAAATATAATTGAATGCATGTCCAAAAGTCCAAAATCTTTGCTGTTTTTTTTAAAGCAATGCAGTGTTATGCCAGAAGAGAATAATTGATTTGCTGCAACCTTTTCTTTCCAAAGTACAAATCTTCACTGCTTGAGAATACCATAGAACTGCAAAAATCCAATTTGAAATTGTCTTGGGAAAACATTAAAAAACGAATACAAAGAACAGTTTAATTCATTTGAGGGTGAAATTCACTTAGGAGAGTTTTATTCTTATGTTACAAGGTTCAAAAAACTTTCTAATTTTTGGGAAGTCGTAAGAATAATACTTGCATTATTACATGGCACTGAGACTGTGGAAAGTGGATTTAGTGTCAACAAGGATATGCTTGGTGAAACTCTGAAAGAAAACTCTTTAATTAGTCAGTGTATAACTCTTATGGGGGGGGAGGGTCTCAAACTTTTACAAGGGGTCTTAAATGTTTCCACTTCAAGAGATTTGCAACTATATGAAAATTAGCACATGAGGTATTATGAAGCTTTAGATAAACAAAAAAAGTTCAGGAAAGAAAGGGAGAATTCAATAAACGAGAAATAATCATGCAAATTAAATTGTCACTAAAATAAAACCAAAAATGAAATTGAAAGATTGAAAAATCTACGGAAATCATACTAATTTATATGGATTGACAAAAAAAAATTGCTTTGTAATGTTTTTTTAATTATGGAATCATTGAATAGTTTGTATCATGATAGCAAGAATGTTATTTTTGTTTTATTTCACCCAAGTTCTTAACTTTTCACATTAGATTAGAGAGCTCAAGGAAAATAATCAATAGTTTTTTTAAGACATTTGAATTTTGTCTTGTTGAATTCTACGTAATAAATAAAGAAATATTGCTTTCTTTTCTTAATGTCATTAGAGACATTCGTTTAATATACTATTATTTCAGGCAATATTGAATTGATTTTTACTTCTCATTGTTTTTGCACTCAACTATAAAAACTAAGCAGTATTATTATTCTTTTATAACTAGCCCATGAGCACTTCTTCTTGCATACAACCACCCTACCATCACTGATTGAAGCAGCATCGTTAGGATTTGTGGCTGACTGCTGTCTTTAGCATAACCCGTCCATACCACCGACCGATTCACCGAACTGGCATCCTCTTCGAGGCTGTTTGCCCCCCGTCACAAAGTGGCCCATCTCTGACCTCCCTGCACATCTTTCCGTACACCTATAACCCTATTAACGAGGGTCAGGCCACCATTTAAAAAAATCTTCTCAAAATTCACAATATTCCTATAATTTCTCGTTCCATAATAAAAGAGCTTTCAATCAAAGCTTTCAAATATTTGGTTAAAACTGATAATTTTTAACATCATGTCCTTCAATGTTTTAACATTATTTGGTACCATCAGTACTGTACATAAGTCACCATTTTCAACTTACAGATTCTTTCTTGATTCCGAGATTTCTAGACATTCTTTTCAATAATGATAAACGGTTCCAATTCCCACACAGAAGCATTTATTTTCCTTCATTCGTCCAAATCTTTAGAAGCATGCGGAGAATCTCCTGATATCATTTGGATCATCAAAGGATGGTATCTTCTTATTTTTATTTCTAGGTTAGGAATAAAGTCTAACGTTACTCTTCCTTTTTTAGCACATATACAATCTGGCAAGCCATTGTAACTTTATTTCGTCTCTTAATTCCTATTTAAATGCAACATTTGATTGGGGCACAGTTTTATATTACACTCTTTTTCTGTGTCGTCAACTTTGCACACTGATCTATCTTTTCATTACCATATCTTCCTATATGGGTCTGAACACAATTTTACTCAATCCACTTGTTCAGTTTTACATTTTTTAACTTATCTTTCATCGTCAATATTTCTTTATTACAATTGTGAGATGATGGTATAGCTTGTATAATCTGAATACTTGGCCAGGATACTTGGACAGAAATATCTGAAAAAATTGAATATTTCTGCCCAAGTACATTAGTACTATCCGCATGTTTCCTCTTATACTGTATATACATACTAGAAATTTTGGGGAATTTCTTTCCTCGAATTTGTGCGGAAATTCTACAGAAGTTAATCTACTATGTTCTTAAACTAGAAATAAATGATTCTAATTACAGTATATACATACAATACATAAATACAATAATATTATACACATATAATACATAAATACAGTACATACATACAATAAATATTTCTAATTACAGTATATACATACAATACATATTACAGAAATGTATAAGCATGATTTTTACTCCTGAAGGGTTTCTGTGACACCTATTTCACTGATATGCGTGGAAAGGAAAACTAGCAACATACTATGTTTTGTACGTAATAACGATATTCTCAAAAATTTCTGACTGTCCACCAGAATCCTGACAATCCTCAGATTTTTTGATAAATTAAATAAATGTAACAAAATCGCAATCAAAGGAAATGAAACCTATGAAACCAAGTATTTCAAGAACACGAGAAGAGTCGGACGATTCATATGTAATTAGACCATTAAAAACTTGTTGCTTTATCATGTCAATATGACCTTATGATCAGATTTCTGCAGATTAATCCCAACAAATAAAAATCATGCTTTTGTGGGGTTCCTCCCCTTAGATGTTCAGAGCTTTATAAACGCTACGGCATTTTTAACAAGAACAAGAGAAGATTCATTTTATACGGAAAAAAAAAGGCAAGAAAAATTAATAGAACAAGTAGATTTTTCGAGTTGAAAAAGAAATATTAAGTTCTTGCTGGTCAGATTATATAGTGGGTAGTGAAACAGAAGTACCCACACTTCTCTCAATATGTTTTTCTTCTCTGTTTTTCTTTTCTTTTTACTTAATAGTTTAAATAAGTTCCAATATTTATAGTACAGAACAACGCATTTCTGTGTAATGCCAATGTTAAATATTTTTCCTCCTTCAACTTTTAACCTAAATAATTAACCCTCCAATAAATTGGCAAAACCATTTAAGATTCATTAACATTTTTAATTTGTATTCTTTTAATCAATGCTTCAAAATTTGCAGCAATGATCTTTTTTAAATACTTATTTTTTAGTCAAGCATTTTAAACACAGTTAATATTATGATAAAAAAAAATTGATTCAATATTTTTTTCTTTCATTTCGCGGTGTAGCAATCTTTTAAAACTCACGTGAAATGAAATAAACTAAAAACACTGCATGTGAAACTCGTTTGAATTATTCACTTCATAAAGTGATTGGGAGTATAGATCTAGAAATAAAAATTCTGGATTGTTCAATACATGCAGATAAGTTTCATTTCCATCCACGTGATTTCTTCAAATTTTTTCCATAATAGTAAGTAATAATAAATAAATGTAATAATAATTCATATAGTAAATGTAGTAATTCATAATAATAAATGTAGGTTTGAAATGTTAATGTCAATGGAGGTGTTCAAAACAGAAAAAGTTAAATAAAATATTTATAAAAACAGAAATAGCTTTATGAACATTCTTCTGCTGTTCTTTAATGCTGGGTATATCAATTCTTTTTAATCTAAATATGCTCCTATTTCATGCATAATATAAGGAATTGCTATTTAGAGTATTCAACAGTTAGCAGAGTAAATGCTGATTTCAATCAAGCATGAGTTTCATAAATACATGCATTAACATATTTTAACAGAAAAGTAAGAAAGTAAGTTTTTAAAAGCTTATTTTCTCGTCTCTTCCTTAATTGTTTCGACAGAGATTTTTCAAAAAGTAACTCCTAGTGTATTCCTTACAATTGGCAAAAGATTGTTTCAATATTGTAAGAGCTTAAAAATGAAGTTAAAAACAAGAATCTTAAACAGAAAATTATACAAATTTTTTATTACATGATTTTTAATAAGAAATTTTACTTTCTCGAAATGAACATAGAATGTTTATTACTATTGTATTATTAAGTAACAAAATATAAAAGTTTTACATTTTAAATCAGATAATCGTACAGATTCTGCGAAGGAAACCCTTAACACTAAAAATATTGAAGTGATAAGAAATTGAAGTAAAATTCTCTGAATGTTAGTCTGACGAATGTATTATTTTCGTAATTTATTTCGATGAATGATGTTTTTTCGAAAACATTAAATTTTTTTCTGAAAAAATAATACAATCTTAAAACAATTCAGATCAAAAGAGAAGTAATTTTCTAAGAGAAAATCATGTTTTTAGTTGAAAAAAGTAAAAGCAATTACTGCAGGCTATCAGATTTATTTCTTTGAATGATATGTAATAAATAACTTCAAAATCTCTGGCGTTTAATCTTGAGGTGATAAACGGTAAACGGAGAAAGGTATTCTCTACCTTTATTGTTTGAAGAGAAGCAGAAAATTCTAACACATTTCTACAAAACTTCCGTTTATTATTCTTTCAGACGTTAGACAACGGATGGTCGGCCATTAGGTTAGTTTCCATTCTATTTTACATATTTTTAATTTCATTCCTAAAATTTAATTTTAAAAAAAATCCCCACTGTTTAGAACACAGTAAGCTGGTGAAACATTTACCTTCGTGCACAGAGTTTAAAAAAAGATTCTTATGTAGTTTTTGGTAAAATTAATATTTTGGTTATACTTTTATAATATTTTTAAGTACTTCATGTCAGGTTCCTTCAAATAAGTTTTAATTTAGTTATTATTATATTTACTTGCGAATAAACAAATAACTGAACCAAACAGTTTGATAATTATTTTTGGAAATATATTCATGGTCGTATTGCATTGATTCATTATATAAAAAGGGAATTTTGCGATCAATTTTTCACTCATTTCTTCATGCACAATCAGATTTCAGACATTATATGGAGTTATTTGTTTTTGATAACAATAAAATATTTTTTTATTTAAAAGCGCAAATAATATATATCGCTTAGTTTAATTATTTAATTTATTAATCATTTAATTATACCAAAATATTACCAAGATATTACTTTAATCCAACGTTGTTGAAGAAATCGTTTTATGGGTGTATAGTGCAAGATGTCTGAGAAGCTTGATGACAGATAACAATGATTTATTCTTCGAAAAGACACAAAGCACAGATAATAAAAGTGGACATAAAGTACAGCACGTACAGAAATAAAAAACACGCGACGAAACAGGTTAATTATTAATTAGAAAGCAACAGTGTGATAGTCATTAGCGGCATCAACAGCTCACAATGCGATAAACATACCAAAGAAAGAATTTTACTGTCGAGTGAGCACCTCCCTTTATATAGTCTCCAGACAAGGTATGGAGTTTCCAGAAGAATCTCAAATCTAGTGCCTTAATAGAGATACAGCCAAAGTTCTTATACTTTCCAGAACTTTAAGTTGCCATTTTCATCGTGAAATATCCGCTAAGATCTGTGGTTATTGACTTGGTGTCTATTCATCATGTAATAAAAATTGCTGCAAATCTCTTCCCAACCATGACTTGAACTTGGCATTAAAACTGTATGACAGATTTGTAACAATATTGATTTTGTATACGTTGCTCCCTATAATTATTCTTTGGGAGGTATAATTAATTTTTAAATTTTATAATATTTATTAACATGAGTTATAAAGTATAATAAAGAGTAAGAGAATGAAATTTATAAAAATATTAAAGTTTTTAAACAGGCTTCCGTTTTTGTATTAAAATAGGAAATAATACTTTTTACCGAAAATAAATAATTAATCAATTAATCTCAAGTAATTAAGACCTAAGAAATATTTTAAGAAAGAAATTCCTTAACACCCATTAGAAGTTAAAATGTATGTAATAAAAATAATTTTATCAAAATTTATCAGTTATTTATCAGTAAAAAAAAAGCAATTATGTTATCAAAATTTCACGTTTCATTGGTTATTTTGATTTGGTGTCCATATCCTTAATATAAAGAATTGCTTAAGATAAAAAGAAAGATTTCTATAAAAAAATTCAAGAATCTTAATAGAAAGAAATTGCTTCGAGATGAAGTTTTATTTATTTAATTACAATATGGGTGTAAATTTCCAGAAAACAGTTTTATACTGTAATAAGAGAATAGAAGCCAGAGTGAATAAGCTAGATTCCCAATTAACGGGTGTTTCATAAAAGTAATGTCACTGGCATCAGTTCTCAGTTGAGTAAGGGTGTTGTTATATTATAAAGATAACATTAACACAAAAATTGTTTTTTTTCTACAAAAATTTTTTAAAGAAAAAAAACAAGCTTTTTTAGTTATTTAAATATATGAAGAATATTAAGTGTTAATAAAAATTAATCTAAATACACTTATAAAAGCGTATTTTTAGAATATCATTTTTTTATTTCTTTATAATCCAATGTTTTAAATATCACGAAATTATTTAATCTATTTTTGTCAAATTCACCATCAGATGGCGCCAACCGTTTTAAATAGAAATTCATGATCAAACAACTGATTAATTGAATTTAGAAAATATTTAAATAATGAAACACACGCGCACATATACAGGATTTAAATTTCTAATAAATCATGATTCGAGTGCGGAATTGATTATCAAATTCTGTCTTTATATAAATAAAATCAGTCAGGTTGAATGAAACAGCATAAAATGTATAAAAAATAAATTTTAAAAATGTGAAACCTTAAAAAAAGACATAAAGGATAAAAATCCATCTAATACTGCTTCTTCTTGTAAAGCTAAATTTATCACCAAAATCAATTTTTTTATCTTTTACAGAAACGCTTATTGGTACTGTTATACCTTAAGTTTATCGATTTTTGCTATAATTTATTGGTTAACTATTAATATTAAACATTTTATATAATAAGACAGCAATTTATTTAAATTTCAAAGATAATTTCCAACTATTAAAAAAACCGAATAAAACCCCAAATCCTGCAAACAACGTCTTTTACTGCAAAAATTCAATTATCTCTGTAAGAAGACAAAATTTTTGATTCTACTATCGGAATCATGTAGAAATAATTTCATATTTTTATAATCAAATAGAATATTATTTTACTGTTTGTGCAAGTGATATATGAATGCATGGAATTAATTTTCAGTGTACAAAATAAAATTTTCCAGGAAAGTTCGAAAGATATATCTAACCCTCATTAATTTATATGGGGTAAAATTACAAAAGCTGCTTAATGAACTGCAACGAACTCTTTTCTTTTGCCAATACTTGTATCAAAATCCTCTGCAGTCTCATTAAAATCAGATTAGTAGTTGTTACGAAGTGTATTTGCCATGGCGTAACAAGTTTTTTTCCTGTTATTAATAAGAACATTTTTGTCATTCTTAGATATTTTTTATTTTTGACACTGATAGCAAAAGTTCGTTGTTCAAAACGCATCTAATAAACCATGTCCTTTCATTTTGGATATCTATTACTAATGAAATTTATTACTAATTTGGGTATTTATTACTAATATGTCTCATATTTTATCCTGCAACAAAAATATTGTTTAATGGCATTCAACATAGAAGTACAGATTTTTTTTTCTTATTTTAAAGTCTCTACAATCATAAATTAATATGCACTTCAAAAATATACATAAAATTCGTATTCGGAAGAATTTCAATCAAGTTTATAAAAATTGAAATTAGAGTTTTAGAATTCCTATTCCTATTCCTCCTAGTCCTATTCAGCTCATTTTATCTCCTCTGAAAAATTTGATTTATTTTCTTAATCGATAATTCTTTAGGAAAATTTTTAAATTTAAATTAATTAAATCATCATAATTAATAATCTGATTAAAATTTAGTATTCTCCAAACATTAGCATATTTTTTAAGGTTTTCAATTACTTTTTGGTTCATATTTAGAAAAGTTTCTTTTTTATGCAAAATCTCTTTCCAAAGCTTCTGCTGGTGTATGTGTGTGTATGTACGATCGGATATCAGATCGTTGGGCTTAAGCCAAATGCACATTGGAAGTTAGGATGTTCAGTTCGAAATGATTTTTTAATATTTTTGAAAGATTTTTTTAAATGACACATTTTTAGGTAACTACCGAAAATATCAGCGGATATGTGATTTTTGCACAGTTTAAAACCTTTGCTCTAAGACAGGTCTTCTCAAACATCACTTAAGGTGGAACATCGCTCTAAAGTTTTTTTTAAATTTTGATTTTTAAAAATATCTACAAAGTGGGAAGAAAATGTAGATTACGTTTTCAGAAAAATACAATTTTAAATAATTATATATATTAATTTTCGGAACAATAAATCGGATATATATATTCGGAACAAAAATACAATCGGTTGTTGTATTAGGTGAATAATTATACATCGAGTTACTTTTTCAAGTACAAAAGGTTTAAAATAAAAAAATATATATCTTCTTTTGACAATGTTTTGAAATTACATTTTTTTATACAATCTTCAGTAATTCATTATCGCATGGAGATTCAAACCGTTTTCATTATTTCATCAAATATTTAATGCCGTGATTTATTATTGAAAGCTGAGAAATTTTGTTTAAGATGTATTTAAAGAATTAAAAGGTGAAGTTATAATATCAAAGAAGTCAACTTGCAATTAAAAGATAGTTTACCCGAATCGTTAATTTCTTAAGGAAACTTGAAGTCATGGGACTTGTAGCTTAAGAATACATTATTGAGGAAATCCCAAAATTCAAATTGTATTTCAAGATTTAAGAGAAATTAAACGTAACAATATTCCCAGAATACCAGCTGTTCTTTAATAACGTGAAAAAGAAAAATTTAGGAAACATTTACTCAAAAGAATCTGTAAATTAGATGGAAACTGGCAATTTAAAGCAAGAAAATAATTAATGTCATTACAAAAGAAATATTAAAAATCAATTTCATTTAAATAACGCAAAAATCTTAATACATCTTTTGAAATAGTCGTAATCCCATAGGAAATTGTATTTTGTGAAACACCAATTTTCACCCCCAACAAAAAGAATTTCGACCGAGGACGGGGGAGATATATTTCATAGAAATTCACAAAATTAAATTCATTCACAGAGAAAGAGAATCTTTAATATCTTTTTCTTTAAGAGTATCACAAATAATGGAAAACTAAACCACTAAAGAAAGGTATAAAATAATCCCCAGACTTCTAACGTATAATTAAATCCTTTTATCGTTTGGCGTAAATACCAGAAACTATTTTACTTGACAAATGGGAAAAGAAGTTTTGTGAGAGTTTTTAAGAAAGAAAAATGAAATCGCATTTACTTTCTTCGCATATTTTCTTTTTATGTATTTTTGGGAGTTGTCTTTCTTTATCAGAGCTGTAATTTTCATTCTTTGCAAGATATTTGTGGTTGTTTTTAATACTGTGATGTGTATTGTATTTTAAGTGAAATATTTGCATTTAAAATTGAAGAATAGTAGCATAATTGAACCTCAACTAAATGAAATTTGTATTATAACTGGATTTATTCAAGGAGTGAATAGTATTTCGGGGTAAAATAGGGGTAGTAACAATTAATGGAAAATAATATCCTGATATGAAAAGAGATAATGCAGCCACTTTTATTTCAAACAAAAATAATAATTGAGCAAATGCTGAAAAAAATAAAAATCATCTTTCATCAGTTTTCTTTAAATATTTTTTTAAAAAACATTTTACTTACAACTGTCAAATTTGAAGCTTCAAAAAAAAATTTTTTTTTAAATATAACATATAACAGATTATACATTTTAGACATAATCATTTCCCTTTACTCAGAATAGATCTAAAATGTGATGCAAATTTACAGTTTTGTCTACTTTTATCGTTAAGATCGCACGTAAAATTCTATTTCCCTAAACTGATGAGTTTGAGTTCACACATTCCTATACACGTGAATATGTAGATCAGGAAATAGTCAGCCCTATGATAGATTTAGTCCCAAATTTAATATGCATCTTCAGTTTTACTGTTGCTGATTACAATCGCGTTCACAGATATAAGGACTCTCTTTTAAAGGATTCATCCAAATTTTTATAGAATTCTACAAATTTGATGTTAAAGCTACAGCATATTTAATTTCATTTAATTAACAGAAGCACGTTTGAGTTATCGTGTTCATAAAACGACAGATAAACATAACTCCAAAAATGTATTTTTTAAACTCGGAGAAGTCTTAAACGCGGAGATACGCCAAATTTTCGTGTTTGAATTTTTGACGTTACTTTCTCCTGTAATTCTCTACATTGATATTAAATAGAATATTCTTCTTTCTTTAGCTTTGAACAATAGAAGAAAATTACGAGTTTAAATGTTTCATGAAACAATGGAAACGATTTAAATTTCAGATAAACAATATAATCTATAATTAGAAATTAGCAAAAAACAATTTTTTTTTAAGTATCGAAATTTATCAGCATTATCATCAAATAGATAGATTAGGTTATAACATAGATTATTAATTAATCTCATTAAGAAGATAATTTTAAAATTTTGAAACCATTAAATATCTAATTTTGCGCAATAATTGTCTCGAAAGTTATCACAGAATCATGTCAAAATTCTACTTAATTTTTAATTAACTTAAATTGCAATTAAAATTTTAAAAAATCCCTCCAAGGTGTACTTTTTTACCGTCCAACGTAGGTAAATGCCAAATTAAGTAGAATTAGGACAATCGTTTTGGCCTGTAGAGTGACTGCACAAACACACATTCATATTTACTATTAGCAGAAAAGGAGTTTGGCGATCTTGAAGTAACCTGAAAATCGCCCCCAAAAATTCATGAATGCAATCAACTTTTCTAAAACTTGACGTCATATGTAAAATGTGATTTGGCAATCTTAGCGTAATCTAAAAATAATCTTTAATATTTTTCGGTCATTATTCACCGTTTTAGAGATATCAACCTATCGGAAGTTGATATTTGACATAATAAAAAAAAAACTAATTCAACAAAATTAACTTTTAGTTGCTTCAAACATTATTGCACAGGTGTTAATTGAAGATTAAATTAACATCACTGAATAAAATTTCAATAAAATGTCAAATTTGATAATAGAGAAAGCTTCTTATTTTGTCAAGTTTAATTAAAATATACTAAAAATATTTTAAAACAAATTCACCAAAAAAAAATCAGAATTTCTAATTTTTATCTATATTAGCTAATTTCAAAATAAATTAATAATGCACTTAGCTCATCAAGAATTTAGGATAGATTACATAATATAACTTTAAAAATCGAATTTTGCACGAAATATCCACATTATATTTAATATTAAATTAATACTGAAAGTAACAGCGTTGATATTTTACTCCTTGAGGAATTACTACAATAAATCGGTGAAACAATTTTAACATTAAACAGAAATATGCATTACGTATTGTCTATAATATATGAACAACATTAAAAAGTACAAGAGAACTTTTAAACACATGTAAAATTGAATAAGAAACCTGCTATTAAACTTAATATAAGTAAAATCTATTAATTATATAGAGATGGTCAATTAAAAGCAAGAAAATAATCTACGTCATAACCAAAGAAATATGGAAAATTAAATACTTGAAATGTGTAATTCCACCTCTAATAATAATTTCAACCCAAAAGGAAATTACGTTTTGTGTATCACCACTTTTGAATGCGGAAAGATATAAAGAAAGGGACTTCAACTTAGACGGGAAAAGAGCATTACTTAGAAATGCTCAAAATTAAATTTCTTCAGGACAATAGAGAACTTTTATATCTTTCTTATTAAGAATATCATAAATAATGAAAACAGAAAAACATGAAAGCAAGATATGAAATAATGCTCAGCTTTCTAAAATATAATTAAATCCCTTCTTCGCGTAAATACCAGAAACTCTTTCTCTTGAAGAAAAGAAAAATAATTACAGTGGGATTATACTAGAAAGAAATGAAATCGTATTTAATATTTTCTTTGAAGAGTTGTTCTTACTGTACTTTCTTGTTTTATGAAAAACTCGTTAATTTTTATCCGAGTGTTTTAAGGTCTTTCTTAATTGATAACACGGAACACATTGTGTTTTAATAAAATATCCACTAACACCAAAGCGTTGAAATATAGAAGGAATTAATTCCAACGAAATGAAATTTATTTTTATGTTTTGGGTTGATTTATTCTAAAATATATTAAGAAAAAAATTATTATTATTATTATTAAGAATAAGAAATATAACATTAAATAAACAGTAAATTTCTTTTTTCTTTGCTTTACTGCTATTTTATCATGCCAATAACCGTTTATGGTAATCAGCTGATTCGTTGGTGGTATTGGTTGGCTTTCAATAAAAAAAACTCTTTCATATATGCCTGGTTCTCATGATTCCTTCAATGAAATAACTTTTAAGCATGAAAATGTGATAAACACGAAAGTAACAGCTTTCTATTTGCTTTACATCTGCTCTATCTGTTATGTGCATGATTCTTGATAGAGTCGAATCCAAGGATATACTAATCTGCAAAATGGTTTATCCACGCAATTAGTGTCCTAATAAGGAAGAGAATTTTTCAGACATTTTTCTTGGATGCTGAATGGGTGTCATATCAATGACAAACAATCTCGACTATACATATGGTGAAAATGAAGGATCTGAAAAATACAAGAATTATGGCGATATCGTCATTAAGAGTCAAAACCCTTTTTCTAGAGAATTCAATACTTTGTCACGGAAACTATAAAAAAATAAGAGAGCTAAAGCGAGCCAGTCGACAGTTTAGTTTAGTTTAGTTATATAAACATCCCGTTGTAAAGCAACGCAAGTGCTATTTTGGGACGGACCTCGTAATTTTGAACTGCGGTCAGATGACTGGCACCCCACCCCCTCCATAGCACACCAGCGGGAGGACGTTTGGCTCTGACGGATTAAGCGTGTAACAGATTCCACCCCCCCCCCCTACACGACGCTTCTTCGGTGAAATCGGGCCTCGAATCTGAAACCCTACGGCTCACGAGCCGAGACCTTACAACCAGACCACCGCGACCCGCCAGTCGACAGAATATTTTTCTGTCGAACATTCAAAAAGTGAATACTTTTTGGTTGTTTGCGCCGTGTTGTCTTTTATTTAGCTATCTGCTATTTTCTTAGATGTTGTTGATTCCTGTAAAAACTGTTTTTGTATGCTCTTCGACAGTGTTTTGGCACATGCGTTTTTGTGGGGCTTTTTTGTGAAATGAAACGTCGGTACTCATTATCAAGTTTGTTGAAATATCACTATATGGCCACAGGTCAGAGTTTTTGCAACAATATTATAAATCCATTATAATAGTTATGTTCCATGTAATCTATTTTGTAATAGCACTTTATTTTTCGCTGCACTCGCATTTCTCGATTCGCTTCCACAGTTAAACTCTGCAGATCTTCACCTTTAAACAATAACGATATTTTATGAAACAATGAAAACTGAATTTCAATGCAACCATTGAATCAATTATCCAAACAAATAAGCAAAGGAAATATCTTAACAAGTTATCACGTGATTTCTTTACTTAATTTTTATAATTTAAATTATATCATAAAAAATAAAATATTTTGAATTTTACAATGCAATAATACGTTTTTACAGTAAAACATCAAATCATGACTAATTTTGAATTAAATAATTTTTAATTACAAAAATATCTCGCTCTGAGATAATAATTTCTATCCTCCAATAGATATCTGTGTCACATTTGGTAGCCCAAGACAAATAGCCTCGTTTGTAGAACGCCAAAAGGTAGACATACATTGAATAACACAAATTCTTCTTTATTATAATAAAGAGATTAATTCTGTAGGCGTATTCTTTGTCTTGTGTTGCACTTTGAAGATTATGAAAAATAATATTTTATCTTTCCTAAATATTATAATTTTTTGAAATTATGCATCATTTTAAAAATAATATATTATCAAGTGTTCGTTTTTAAGAATAATTTTATATTAAAATCTAATTACATAACTTTTTAGAGTTCAAATAAAAAACAATTCAGAATTTTGGTCTTTAATTCCATTCGACTTTATTTTCGAATGAATACAACATATATTTTTGTGGTCTGAAAACACATTTTAATTCAAATGCTCTGCAAAAAGAGAAATATGTGCAAAAAGCGAGTTACTTTACAATGAACAAGTTTAGTTTGCAGAATGTAAAAATAAGTAGAAATTTTCGAAATAGAAAGAAATCGTGTTTTTTATTCATTAATAAATAATTTTTTCGGATTTATGATCGTGGAAACAAACTAAACACATTAGATATAAAAATATTACCATTGAAATAATAAATTAATCATGCACGTATCATATCGTATATAAATGCTGTCAGAACAAATCCAGTAAGAAATGAATTTGAATGAAACCCTTTCATTAAGTTCATCTTGATATAAATTTCAATTTACAATAAAACTGGGAACTGTTAAGAAAAACTCTGCGATATACTTTCATTTATTATTAAAGCGGAAAAAAGAATTAATACAATACGATGTAATTAAAAGAAATAAAAATGCGAAAATAAAGATTTAAATGCTGTAACCAAAGAAATATAATAAATCATAATCAGATTCCTTTAAAACCCTGGAAATATATAATTAAATTTCTAACACCGCAAATAAATTATTTTCAAATAAAAATTACTTTTGTTGTACTCCACAATTTTTAAATGCAAACAAAATAAACTTATTTCTTATTTTATTGTGTATATATATTTCTTTGAAATATACAAGATTAAATATCCTCTCAACAACAGAAAAGCTGTCATTCATTACTCCCTGAGAACAACATAAATTATGGAAAACTATAAACGCGAAAGCAACATCTGAAATAATTCTTGGATGCCAACATATAATTAAATCCTTTTATTACTTCGCATAAATATCATATGCGTTTTTCCTTTATTCATAGAAAAAGAAATTTAATGATTTTGTTCTGGAAAGAAATGAAATTGCGTTAATTTTCTTCAAGCAAACGATTCTTGTTATTCTGTTTCTACAGATACGTCATCTGTTTTTGAATGCTGACTAGCTTCAATTTTGTTCTTTCTGAATGCTTTATATTTTTGGTGTTTTTTACAATTGAAAATGTTTAATAAACTTTACATTTTGAATGAATTGTCTCATTCCAAAATGTAGTAGAAATTTCATTTCTTTATAAGAAAACAAATCACTATTTTCGTTTCTTTTAAATATGGATTAATCTGTGCGCAGAATAATTTTTAAAAATAATTCATTATTGTTAATATAATAGAGTCTCATTATTGATATAGTAGAGTGTCAAGTGTTCTGCTGAAATTGAATGTGCATGCTTGTGGAAGCGCCTTCATTAGAATGTGTATCTAATAAAAATTGTCAAAAATTCATCCTAATTTGCATCAAATAAAAATTGTCAAAAAAATTCATTCGAATTTGCACTAATCTAATAAAATCGAATCTAATAAAAAATTATCAAAAAATTCATTCGAATTTGGACTAATCTAATAAAATCGAATCTAATAAAAAATTATCAAAAAATTCATTTGAATTTAATAAAAATATTCTAAAAATTCATCAGAATTTGAATCTAATAATAAACATAATCGAAAAATTCATTAAAATTTGAATCTAATAATAAAAATAATCTAAAAAGTCATTAGAATTTGAACCTAATAAAATAATATAAAAATTCATTAGAATTTGAACCTAATAAAAATAATCTAAAAATTCATTGGAATTTGAATCTAATAAAAGTTCAGCAGCATTTCCACGTTTTCCAGTGACAATTATTGACTCACCACATGAATTTGCACAAATTTAAAAATCTTTCAGGGCCATTCAATTACTGTTCCAGATTTAAATACTATTGTTTTTCAATGCTCGATCAGACAGCCATTTTGAATTTTAATTCTGTCATTACTATCTTAGAAAGGCTTTTCATAAAATTTCCAAGAGTATAGATTTCTATTCCTCGCTTGTTACTTGCCAGAATTCATCAATCGGGGTATAAGTTTGCATTTTAATAGAACTCTTTGCAACTGACCAAATATACAATAGATCATAGGTGAAATGCCAGGGAATTTTGCAGTAATATATATTATATATTCAATACCTGTACCAGTTTTCATATTTCACGGAATGTAGTGGTACTTGTCAAAGAATGATTTATATGCCTTGATGATGTTCCATTCATTGAAAACCATTGAAAAAAAAGTAAAGGATTTCATTATATACATATCAGGCGTAAAACTTTCTCGATAGTATTTTCAGTTGTTTTTTAACATATTTTCCCTCGAGATAGATAAATAAATTTAATACACAAGTTCAGCATTCAATATGAATATTTTTTATCGAATTTTGAACCAAATCTGTTAAAGGTTGCCCATCTGTATTTTTGCATGCATCTAAACGCAGTGATTTAAATCAAGGAGATTCGGTCTGAGCTCTTTTAGCTCCGTGTCAGATTTTGATTTAAATTGTAATTGATTTAAATAATTTGACTTAAAATAATAAATTTTTGACAAGAAACTTGCTAAGAATTCCCTTGGAAATTTAATATAGAATTAAAATGAATGGACAAAGTAATTGAAGCATTTCATGAAAGGCGATAACATTGAAAAGAAACTACTATTCATATGACGTAATAACACCACGACAAATTAACATGATTTCTTAACGTAACCGAAATGCCAACAAATAAACGTAATGCAAATTATTAATTTACCAGATACTCTTAAATTCTCTTTTTTCCTATTTTCTTTCTTTTTACTTATTTATTCATCTACTATAATGGAGTAAATTTTTAATACTCTAAAAATTATTTTATGTTACTTCCTCCTTTATTATATAATTGCATTTAAAACTGCTGTTCCCTGCAACAGGCATATTAGGAAGATAAAAATCTAAGTATTCAGTTAACGTAAAGCATATTGCATTGCCATCGTTTGTGCGTCTATTCAACTGGAAATTTACTGACATCATATAATTTCCTTTATTATAGTTTATACAAAGCCATTTAACCCAGAATGTATGATAAATTTCTTTTCTTTTAGATGAATGATGTAAATAAGTGGATTCAAACTAATCGTGCTTTTGTTTCCATGATGTATTAAAATAATTTTAAATAAAATCGAAAAATGAAATGGAAAAGAAAAGACTTTATTTAACATAGAAAGACTTTCAGATAACCAAAATTTCTAGAAGTAATAATTAATGAGTACAAAGCTGTAACATATAACAAAGGTTATATATTATAGTTTTGCACGGAACGTGTCTGTCTAGATACGAAGCTAAATAACCTTTCTTGTTTCCATAATATAATAAATTCATTTTAAATACAATCTAAAAATAGATTAATAAGGAACATAATCTTTTATTGAATAGGAAAAAATTTCGGATCACAAAAAGCTCTAGTAACGATAATTAATGGAAATAAAACAATATATCCAAAGTTAATATTTGTTAATTGCTCAGAGTTATTTATTTACATTCGAAGAAAGTAATTATAGCTTGTCTTATCTATTACAAACAAAAAAAAGATACTTGTGGAATTAAAAGCATTAATGTATATTTATTGAGCAGTAAAATTCTAAATAATAGAACTAAATAAAAAGTTAACATTTTGAAAACGAAAAAATAAGAAAACAGGAAAGAAAAATCTTAAATAAAAATTAATTTAAATAAAATAGGTTATTACATTTTTCTAATTTTTATTTTGTGATAATTTTTTGCAATACTTATTAATTGATAATTAATAAACATCTATTTTTTATGCTAATTGTGTAAGGAGAAAATATCAAGGACCATCTTAAGTCTTAAATTTAAAAGAAAGATCATTATACTTCAGTTCTCGGTTATTTAACCGTTTTTAATCTAGAAATCTGAAACGCTTCACAAAGTCAAGTTGCTGCTTCTGTATTCGTTTTTAATAGCTGTCAACAGCCCTTCAGTGTTGCTTATATTTTCCTGTCACATTAAATATCTTGGACCGGAATGTCCTATAAATTTTCATCATGACGCACTTTGCTAAGAATTGGGAACTATCCAAACAAAATTAAATTATTGGAGTTAAAAATAGGGCAATCTTGAAGTTTAAGCCATTTGCTGAAAGCATTTAGAGAGGGAAGGCATTCGCAATGTGGTTGAAATTGCCAGCGAACTTTTGACTATTTGTAACGAATCTATTTATTCACTTAATGCTACATTCAGTGGGGAAAATCAACCATTAACCTGAATGTGCATAAATTTAGCTAACATGATATAGGAATAAAGTGATCCTCTTACAATTATATAAAAATATTTTCAAATGTACTCATTGATGATAACTATGTGGATAAGTTTAGAGACATTCATTCTTTTTTTTCAATTATTATTTGTTTCCGCAAGAAAAAAATTAATTCATCCAAAACATAAATGTCAGATAAGATAATGATTAATTTTATATTTTTCCGATTTTATTGATTTATTTTCAAACATTGAATAATTCAGTTCTGTACAGATGGTTACTCAATTGTTGTAAGTTTTAAATATTAATGCATATTATTTATTCATTTATCGACAAGTGACGCTACTATAATTTTTATTTTCTCTTATATCTTGTACAGAGAAAGTATAGTAATCGTCAAAAAACTCGAACTCGAGATTTTAACGAATCCAGAATTCGAAAAACACATTTTTGGAAAATGTCCGTTTGTCTGTGACAAAGATGGATGAAAAACGATTTGCGCTATATGGTTGAAATTTGGTATGAATTTTTTACACCAAATATGCAGATTTCTATCAAATTTTGAGGAAAATCTGTTCTGAAGATACACGATAAGTACAAAACGAAGTGAGCTATATATATAAAAGTCAATACACAGATTTAACATTTTGTGAACACCATTTTGAGCGAAATCCATTTACGGGTTGATTGTCTGTCGGTCTGTACTTTCAGAAACATGTAAACATTCGAAAAACGCCAATTTATCAAATTTGGTATAGATTTTTTTTTTTTTTTTTTGACTACAGGTGCAGTTTTGTGTGAAATTTTTGTTCCAATCGTTTGAGAAAAAAAGCTTCTTAATCATAATTTTATTTTCGGGCACTATTAACTTTATGCAAGGGAATAATATGCCAAATATGACACGATAGATTCAGTAAGAATGCTAAATTCATGTCGAAAGTTAATATTTCTTATCTTAATTTTTTTACGCCAATACTATGTAAGACGTTCTCTGACATAAGTTTATTAAAGTACGAGGAACTTTTAGGGAGATCATTTCTGTTGTTTAATACTTTAAACTTTGCATTTAATTCTAATCATCAAGGCATCACATTTGATCCGTTCTCCCATTAAATTAAAGACGATTTTGCACATGAATAAATTCTATTTGGAATAAAGAATTGTAAAATATAGGCTTCAACACAAAATCATTTTTTACTTTAACATTATAATTAGACAATTTCAAAAGAAATCTTCAGAAATAGTTTTTGTAATTATTCAATCAGAATAGTAATTCCATAACTTCGTCAACTCAACAAATCCTTCTTATTTAGTTAGCAACAAACTACCACTTCATATATATAAATATACATTTCCATTTTGTAGTATAAATATTTCAACATTATTGTCTAAACGATGACCGATTTGTGTTGTTGTTGTTTCTTATTGCACTTGCCAGGGACAAGCCCGCTGTTACGTAGACAGCGATTTTAAGCAGGTAGGGGAGCATCTCTTGTTTTTATAGTAGCGCCAACTAGGGCCAAGCGTACGACTTTGCTACTCACGCATTCGCTTGCACAACCCCTTTTTACAGGAGGGCACATTCACACATCTCACAGATGGAAGAACAACCATGCCCAAACCGGGACTCGAACCCAGGACGCCCAGATCATGGGGGAGACGCGCTACCCCTATGCCAGGACGCCGGCTGACCGATTTATTACAGCTTATTTCATAAATAAAATTCATTAACATATAGCAAATGATTTAAAAACGGCACGTGATGATATAAACATACAATTGAATCTGTGATTTTTTACCAGACACAATATGAGGGAATGGTTAACAACGTAGTGTATTTTGTAACATATTGTATTCCATAACTCCTGAGGACATTTGATTAATTTTAATATGCTTTTTTAAGCCGCATAAACAATGTTTAACCTAAAGGATAGTTTTGAACAGAGAGAATGCCGTGAATTAATTCATTTTTACTATAGTGAATTAATATGAAAAACATTTATTATAAAAAAAAAAAGTTTACTAGAGCAAACTTATATTTTAAATGTTCTGGAAAGTACGAATACGCTGTAACGCTCAACGAAAAGAAATTTTTGAAAAAATATTAAACACAAAGTTTCAGCTCGTGCTATATTTATCCCATTCTCAAGAATATTTTTCACCAAATAAAAGTATTGGTACGAAATTTCGTTTTCCAATTAAGTGGCAACTACCTAAGTATGTGCAGTTTTTAAAATCCTAGGTACAAAATTTGAGAATTTTTCTCGCTTAAATGCGAAAGATTGTCATGATTTCTTAGATTGCTGTGTCTATTCCCTGATATATGATAACTAAGAACTTTACTAGTACAAGCTTAAATTTTTAAATGTTTTAAAGAAACGCGAATACTTAATGATGAGTAACTTCAGGAATCATCATGAAAATAAACTTTCTGCCTGTAATACATTTAAGTATGTTTAATTCTACACAAGTTAAAACATGTTGCAAAGTTTATTACTTGATAAACTTCTATAGTCTGATTATGCTGAAATAGTTTTCTTCAAAATGATAGAAGTAACAATCTTTTTTTTTTTTGCTTTAATTTTTAATATACTTTAATATACGTAACATACAAACAGAAAGTAATATAAACATCAAAAAACTTCGACACCGAGACAAATCTTCACGCTTCAGATCTCACTAAGAACTAAAAACACTTTTTTGAGTTATGTCTGTCTGGAATACTATAACTGAAAAATGCAGTGAGCAAGATGTATTTGATATAAACCCTAACGTCAAAGTTAAGTATTTCACTCAAAAGTTTGACAAGATCCGTCATGGAAAAATTTTATTTTCTAGCCGTAATTGAACATAACTCAAAATGCAAAGTCTTATATGGAATATAGTTTAACAGAATTTTTCATATTCAGTTCAGGATTGTAGATGTGTATTATATTTTGGATCTAATCTGCCAATTTGTTAACCAATCATTTGTTGGTCAGCATATTGGCAAGTAAGTAAACATGATCACTCAAAAAGGCAACGGCTTAGATAAAGGCAATTTGATATTTAGTCTTGTGGATAAAATTTGCATATCTGTGTCAAATTTTGGATTCAATTGACTGATAGAAATAAGCATATCCAATTTTTTCCCCTTATATTACGAAGCACAAAATGCGCCATACTACGTCACTACAGAAGGAGGAAGCACTCATGCTTATTTATGACTATGATTTACAGGCTTCTGCGGGTCCGGCACTACACTACCTAAACTCAGCTTGCACACACGGGATGGAAAGGTATAAATAAGAAGAAAACAGAAGAATGTTCTAGTTTTCTAAATATACGAAAAGATGATATAAATCAGCCATCTGACTCTCCGACACGCCACGAAGGCACACAAATTTAAACCATAAAAACTGAATGACCGGACCGCCACAACAGCAACACTGAGAGGAACTGTGGTTGAGTCCTAAGGGCCATCATCGGCCACGGTACAACCCTCCCCGAGCGAAGTACGTTCCGTCATCGATGGGAGGAGTCAGATCTCCCCACCTATTTGTGTACACTCCAGGGTGGCGAGATCCAACCACCATACCGGAAGCACCTCATTATCATTTCAAGGTGCCCCACCCGGGAGTTAAAGATGATATAAGGGCCATCTCTGAGTGTTTTTATTTATTTTTAACGAGTTATTTAAAAATAATTAAAATCCTCAGTCAATTGCTGCTTTTATATATAACAATTCATTGCGCATTTGATATCATAATGGTTAAAAAGTTAATAAAATAATATTTCCAGCATCAGTTTTAGACTGAAAACACTTTTCTCTTCACAAATGTTAACCTTAAGATTTTCTGTCTAATTCAGTTATTGACAGTTGGGAAAATACAATTTCTCATTACAATATACAGCGAACAAAGTGATCACCAGTCACTGATGAATAAGAACAAACTATCAAAAAGCTTAACGGAATCCGAGGCCAACCACATATTCGGATCACCGATGCCGACAATGATATGTAAGAGTCAGATCAGGCATACTTCGCTTTGCCACTGCGGGCAAAAACGCTATTATTTAAAAGAAAAAAGTAAAATCGAATCAGACTATTGTCATTTGGGGAGAAATAGAATTAAAATGTATACGAACTCCTTTAAAACCAGGAATTATATTATACAATTTAATCTAATAACTTAGTATTAATATTGAGGTCAAAATTAATATTATGCGACATAAATAGAAGTATTTTAATTTTATTTGCATAATTAATAATATAGATTCCTTAACGCAATAAATCCGTCAGTTGAAATAAATATGTTTTTATGAATGTCACACGAATAAATAATGCAATCGTTGAAAAGAATTAGATGATAATTTTAAAAATTCGATGAAATTTCCAGAATAACACAGAATCTTCCATTCTACAAAATTAACAGTTTGTATTATTCTACTAATTAATATTAATAGGCATATATTAAATTAATCATGAAATCTCAAGTTCAAATTGAAGTCATGTTATTTTTTAAATAACACATTTATTATTATTCTGCAACATGCGGGTATCTTTTCATATCATTATTTCCATAATTCTAAAATTCGTTTCTTGTCACCACGTAATGATGAGCTGGCACACCCTCTCCACGTCACACCAGCGGGAGGACGTTTGGGCTTGACGGACTTAACGTACAACAGACTCCCTTACACGACGGTTCTTCGGTGGAATCGAACCACGAACCTGAAACCCTCCGGTTCCGAAGCCGAGACCTTACCACCAGGCCACCGCGGCCCTTTTTAATATGGAAGATAGAAAAATAGATCCAATGAGAGCCTCCTAAGACAAATTATTTTTGTATTTAAAGTTTTTTTTTATAACTGCAATATCTTAGAAGTTAGGGGCTGAAAAATGATTTTCAAACCCACTTTTTGACTGTTTCTAACATCAACAATTTATCTTGCCAGATAGCATCTTAGACATAAAGGAGTCTACCTTCCAGCTTTCCGAGAGGAATTTTTTGAAAACTAGTGACTGCCAGTAGATAAATATATGATAAATAAGAGAAAGTGAAATGAAAAAATAAGTTATTATTAGAGAACAGTTATTAGAAACTTATTTTGTCAAGTTAATGACTAAAAACATTAGTTAAAATAACATGAAAATGACTGTGAAAGAAAACAGACTCTTTTTAAACTATACTACTTCCATCTAACAAAGACCCTGACAGAAGTCTATGAAGTATTCCTTTATGTAATTCTTCGAAAAGGGAAGTAAAAGTTTAGGGAGAAACCGGAAATGTTCCGAAGTAGTATTTTCGCTGTCTTATCTGTCTCGTAAGAGATAATCGCATTTCCTCGAGTGACTGACACGCCATGTTATTTTTGTGAGAAACATTTTTTAATCAATAGCGCCGATATCGGTATATCCATTTATATCACGCAAAAGAAAATGTCAGTGACATTTCTATCGGAAAAGTTTTCTACTTGTTAAAAGTAAGATTTTGTATTTATTATCAGAATGTTTTTTCGTTAAGTGATATTATTTTCATTTTATTATTTATTTATTGATATTTTATTAATTGATTAAACAAACATATTGATCGTGCATTTTACAATTAGTGATAAATGCATGAAAAGATTTGAATAAAAGAAAAAAGAATATTAATTCTGTTTTTAGACATTTTCTATATTAAAATACCATATTTTTTTGTTTTCTGAGAATAAAGCGTTTCTAAAGTTTTCTTAGAGAAAAGCATATAAAAAACTTATGTAATGGAAATTTCTTTAAAATATTTGTGCGTATATAAAAAAAACTATTAAGCATAGAAATCCCTCTTATTATTTATTGCCAATGGCAACTGCCAAACTAAACGAATCGTTATATAAGCATTTCATATTGCTTCTTTGAATGTTTTTACATTAAGGTTCAAAGAAGCAATGAAGGTCCATTAAAGGTTCTGAGTTATTTATATTTAACTCTGCATTTCGCTAATTTATGGCACTAAAAAATATTATTAGAAATTATCTGGAAAAGACTCACTGTTTTACCCAAACTCCATGCAGTCAGAGTAAACAAGACGTAAAAGAAAAAAAATATATATATAGGCATTAAAAGTAAAAAATTTAATCCAGTTCTAAAATAGGCTTAATGTCGGAAAATGGATAATCGCTATAGCTTAACAAAATAAAATTGATGATCATACCTTCCAAATTTATTTTCTCACAAAAATGCAAAATGATTTTTTGCATTATATTGAAAGTTAAAAAATACCTTTTTAATGATATAAATTTTAATACTATACAATATTTTTTTTATTATTTTGAAATTTTATTTAATATGTAATTTGTAACAATGTTTTTAATATTATGATTAAATTCCAAAAAATCCATCAAAACATTCCAATGCTAGCTTTTACCGGTGTTAAAATTAGGATAAAAAATTGTTTTATTTGGATATCAATCCACAATAAGATTTTCATTTCTCTTTTTATTTCTAAGTACATACATTTTTTAAAATTATATCCACAGTAATTTATAGTAAAGTATTCAGTTAAATTCATGTTTAACGGTCTTATTAAATAACAATAATTTCAAATTTGCCATATTAATCTTTCACAACCCTATAAAATCAACAAGAGGGCGCAATGGTCACCAAAGGGGTCTAGAATTTAAAACAAAAAATTCTATTCTTCATTTTTTTTCTTTATATTTTAATAACCTGATTGTGGCAGAGAGAGATACTTATAAAAAATAATTTAATAACTTCATTTTGAATGGTATCAATATTTTACAAGTACAATGAGAATTACTCAAGATTTGATTAGAAGCTCAAATTGATGATACTTTTGATTATTTGTATTATGTTATTTCATCACTCCTTACAATGATCAGACGGATTTTCTGTTATATTAACGCCATAAACTCTCTTCTCAAGAACATAGTTAGCCAAACTTATTGACGAGAAGTATCAGATTCCTGTTATGAGGCAAGTATCAAAATGGGCGCAGTTTTCCGAATTGCATGCCGCGAAATGAGAGTTTTCACCATTTAACTGTGTATGGATAGTTGAAGTACAGCATAGCACAACTGTCATGTATAGCGCAACTGTCAAGTTTTGTGCGCATATTTGCTGCGTATAAATAATAGTTTACTATTTAGACATATCCGTTTTATTACGACACAATCTTAATTTTCCGATTACTTTTTGCAAAGACCTTTTTCATTTGCTATTGGCTAATATTTATTTTAACTAGATTTGTAAGTAATTATAATATAAAAAATTGAAATCAAAACATGTTTGGAATTTCTGTTAGTCAGACCAAATTAATAAATTGTGTAGACTTGGCTACTACAGAGTTCTTTTAAAATAATAATGCTATTTCATTGCACACTTTTGATTAGCTTGATATATTTCACAGCAAAAAAAATCTATTCTATATTTCTCTTATTTCAAATGTAGTAGAGTTTGGAAATTTAGCATGATTGTGTGTTCTAGATGTCAATACACTGTTTCAGTAATATCAGAATTCATGTGGGAGATAATTATTTATTTCATACGCGTGGAGACATTTAGTAGAAAACTGACCTCTGGTCACCAAAAGATGTCAGTTATAAATAACCTTTTTTTTTTGGCCAGTTAATTTTACTAGTTATATCAGTTATATTTGGTTCCATTACAACTCTGATGAGAATAAGATGTTTCACACAGTCTCAAAAAGTATTTTCAAGCATCGAATTACAGTAGATATTTGGCAGATATATACAGTAGATATTTGGCAGATATATACAGTAAATATTTGGCAGATATATACAGTAGATATTTGGAATTTTCATTAGAGAGAAACGCCAAAATTTCGTTTAGTTTTTAATTTAATGAAATTTATGAAACATTTTAAATTGTGTATAATTTTACTCTTCAAAATATGTCTGTGTCAAATTTAATATTGTAAAAAGTTGAAGGAAAATTAGAAAGCAGAAAGTAATTTTTAAGAATTCTTAGCACTTTTTAATACAGTAATTAAAATGTATTTTTAAAAACTGGTTATTTCAAGGTTTCATAAGATACATCAATTAAAAAAATCCAAATGCATCTTGAAATTTATAATTAATAAAATGATTAAATATTTAAGGAAGTATTTTGATTTCTAATGCTGAGTTAGACATCTTTTGTATGTCTGAGTCATTTATTTTATAATAAAAAGAAATTACTGTGTACCTTTGCGAAAAGTACAAAAATCTCAGAAACATGAACAACTAATTAATCTAAGCAACATTGAATTGTAAGCATCTGACAAAAAGTACTTGATTAAAATCATTGATGCATTGAATAGAAGGAACACAACACCTAATTATGAACTTAATTAAAAGAGATTAAGTTAGAAAAATTCATTAGGAAAATATCTGTGATAATTAAATAAAGAATTAATATAAATCTCGTTTTTTTATGTACACTGCATAACGTAAATATTATTATAAATATTTTACATGCACCATTTTTCAAATATTTTCATTATAGGAACATTTACTTATTTATGCATCTATTCTGGTTAAAACTAGATTAGATTAAACTGCTGGAAAAAGACAACACTTTTCTTAAATTTAATATTTTTATAAAACTTTTCATGTTTGAAATGGTATCGTGATGTCTTCAAACAAAATTAAACTAAACATATAAAATCAAGAAACTGGTATCTCTAATTATGGAATTTCTATCACATGGGAAAAGTTTTTATGTTCAGATGACTTTCTTTCCAAATTTCTTTCAAAAAATTAATCTTGATAATTGGTAGATTAAATTATTTTTATTTTATTTATGATTAAATTAGTTTCTAATTTCTATTTGCCGAATCCAAGTAGAAAATTGAATAGTACACTTTGCATTAACAGAATTGATTGAAGAAAAGAGATAAATTAATTCTAACCATCTCAGTAGAATACTTTCATGCAGGGGATTTACTGTAAGGTTTTAAGCGTTAATTAAAAGTAAGGGATTTGGAAAAGACGTTAAGCAATAAGTTTTGACAAAATATCTTTTCCAAATAAAAAGCAAAAGAGGAGTTTTATTTAATGATATATGATTTTCAATGAATGATATAAAAAAATTAGGCTGGAGTCTTATTTAAAAATGTTAATCGATACAACTACTGTTGTGGAAATAAAATGGAATATTTTTTTTCCAGTTACCATTGTTTTTCTTATATCACATTCCTTTTAAAAATAAGTTTTCGAAAGAAAAAAAAAAAAAGAATTGAAAAAGTTGACGTTTACAGATTTTTATATACACGCCAATTTATTGACATAACATGCTTTGAAAATTTAATTGTAGCTAGACAATATAACCGACCGCAAAATCTAATTGAAATTTCTTTATCCTGTATCAAGCTACTAATCTCATTAGTAATAAACATTTGTCTCTCTTTCTCTTCAGACAACTAGCACTCTTCGGAAAGAGTTGGCATTAATCATTTCAAATCGTTGACAAAGTAGGTTTAAAAATTTAATGAAAATATCTAAGAAATTTAATCAATTGAAAAGACTAAAATTGAAATCTACTATTGCAAATCTCATATTACCAGGTGAGAACATTATTACTTTTAAGTCATTTTTTGTCTTAATTAATTTAAATCATTAACCAGTTTAAACCTAATTGAAACAATCACGCAACTATCAGATTACACATGCATCGATATTTAGAAAACGATTATTTTTTTAATCACAAAATCGTTCGAATTTCAAAACTTTTTTTTTTTTTTTTTTTTGCCAGAAAGAAAAATTGAAAATTAAAAAATATATATACTTATATTATATATACATAACTTTCGATACCTATTCTCGCTGTCTTACGTACACTCCTATTTTCTTCTCTGTCATTTTTCAGGCGAAAACGTCTTACGACCCTGTCGTTTATTGGCCAGAAAGGAGACTCCGGTACATGGCGGAAATTCACACCAATTTGTGACTTTTTGCTAGCGATAAGTCTCCAAATGACTTCATTATCATAACCTTCTTTATCATTTTCTAATAACCCTAAAAGTGAAAAAACGAAGCCTCAACAGCGATAAATCGCAAATTTTCTACCCGCGCATTTTGTAGCTTCAAAACCTTCAAATCCAAAACAACATCTTATTCTCACATGACAATAAAGGCTTCATTACCTTGTAGCAAAGATGATCCGTCCCCTCGGTAAAAGCAACTCTCTTTCTCTCATTTAGACAGCCGTCTCATCTTATCTTTTGCTATCTTTAATAATTATGTCCTAAAACCTTTATTTTATCGAATATTTTGCATGTTTTGGATTATAACTACATTGTTATGCCTATATAGATTTATATTGTTTTTAAAATTGTATTTATTCTTCTCTAGTATAACCGAGTTTTGAAATTGATAACTTAAATAATAAAATAATTATGGGAATATATATTTTTCTTAATATTTGCAATTTTTTTATTAAATACTATTTTTTGTTGCTGCCGTAGAGTGGATTATGTTCATTCGTATATTATATTTCTTTGTCTTTAAAATTTATTCGTAAATCCAGTTTTGAATGACTTTTTTTTTATAGCAGCACAATCATAAATCATTATAAGTAGCGAAAAACCTTTTATTTTACATCTTTCGTTATCTTTAAATTAAATGCAGCATATAAAAATCAAAATAATTAAAACAGCAATAAACAGAGTTTTTCCATATTTCACATATTAGTTCCTGATATTTCTTAAATATGATTAATTATTGAGATAGTGTATGGGATACCTTATTTACTTTGTTTCATGAAAATGCTATGCTCGAAATATAATTATTAAAACAATTTTTACATTTCGAGAAATGAAATTATCTTATAGGATAGTATATTTAATTTAAAAAATAACGAATTTTTATTAAGTTTAGGATGTTGTTGCTACAAACTTTCTTCTTATTATTGTTATGAATTCTCATTTCCTTAAAGATACGCTTTTTTAATTTATTTTTGCTACACCTTATACTTTATTTTAATATCCAGACTACTGTTTTTGTTTCATTAAAATAAAGATTCGATTTATAGACAAATTTATTTCTTGTTTAATTTGTTTTAAACAATTTTCGCTTCAAAACAAAATGATAAACTCAACACTCATTAATGGAATTAAGAGCATAAAATTAAATATCACTTGAATGAAATAAAGAAACAATTTAAAATTGTTTGAGCTGATATAAGAAGAATTGTAAGTCTAGAAAATCATAAATTTAAACATGAAAGATGTTTTCATGATAAATTATCATTAAAAAATCTGATATTTTAAAAGTGTCCCAATATTAACTCAAGATGTGAATTTGCCACCATTCGTGACGTAAAGTGTTGGAAACCCTATTAAAGAAAACATATGACACTTGATAGTTTAGGGTTAATAAAAATTGAGTGTTGTACGAGAGAAAAATGTGTTTTCAATGTTGAACAATATGTCAAAAATAATGAAAGTTTGGTGTCCACAATTCAACAATTTGAGATCTACCCCCTCCCTAGATCGCGTGATTTAACACCAGTGGATTCCTTTTTATGGAGTCATTTGAATTTAAAATTCTATGCTAACAAGTCCATAAGCACGCGTGCATTGAAGGAGGAAATCCAGCGCTGCATCAAAGAAATGCAGCCACATTTATGGAAAATGGTAAGAAAACTTCGCCAAAAGTGTGCGTACGTACCAGCAAAGCCGTGGAAGCCATTTGTCCTATGTGTTACAGGCATATATAACTCTATCCTGTATACTTCATGGGCTACTTCAACCTACCAGTAGTTTGTAGTAACTCAGAATTAAAAAAATAAAATGTACCATCGCTATACACGAATATTTATGTGTATTGATGAATTATTGTACCATTTTTTGAGATTATTATGATTTTTTGTGGAATTTCATTGCACACTTACAGCCGAGTTAAAATTCAACTTTTAACCCTCATTTTTTTTATTTGTTTCCGATGAACTATAAAGTTAAACCTTGTTCCATTTTCTTTTAATAATCGTACAAAGTTAGGATATCCATTTATGAACACCTTAAGTTATGATCTTTAAACAAATTTAAAAGCATTCAGATTAAATAAACATTTCCAAATAAATATTCTTTTATCTTGTTTAATCCTTTTATTATCAAACAATTTTAATCATCATTTAAAATATGCTAATAGAAATATATATAATGAACAAAGAAAATTATACTACTTTGGATTGATAACTTTAGGGCTGCATATTGTAAAATTATGCCTTAGATAGTGGATTAGTGACTACTATCTTTCGTTATTCTTTAAAAGCTAAAACAGCAAAAAATGGTTAAATATTATCAAAAGACTTCAAATAGGAAAGCAAAATACGTCCACGTGATCTGAAATTTTCTACAAATCTCTCAATTTTCTAAGAAATGGCAACTTTCAAATTTTGCCTTT